>NC_134790.1:22844639-22864639 GCF_046742065.1 Oratosquilla oratoria
CACTTGCCCACAAGTTGCAAGTAAAGTATACCGTCATTCACACACGTTACTTGTAAGTTACTCATTAGTCAAAAGTCGTCTAGATAATGTCTAGCGCACCTAAAACATATTTTCCACCTAAGAGTAATGTGCTTTGAACTTATGTGTAACTTTATGAAACTTATCTCCAACGCACTTTGACATATGTAAAAGTATTGACATGTTCCGAACGACAACAAAACCTAGCCCGCGCGTTTCGAACTTACGGCTACCGTGTAATGGCGTATTGACAGCGTTTAGGGAAACTGGGATCTATGAAAATGGATTTACAGAAGGAAAACGTCAGTACTCTTCAATACCTATCATCTGTCCTCCAACATCATCATGACCTAATCGAGTTGACACTAAAACCAGTAGAGGTAGGAAGAGAGACGAAAACGGAAGAGAAGGAACTGAGTGACACAAGGGATCGGAAGGCGAGGGCAGTTCGGCATGCATGACCAGCTTAAGGAGGAAATCCTCAGATGCTCCTCTGGGACATCAAGACAAAACTAGGTCTTCCTTGTCCTCTATTTCTTGGTATGGGTTGACCATACAAAGCTACCGTTGTCACTCTCGATCAGATAATGGCCGTGAGGGTGAGGATATGAAAGATGGATATATTTATTATTATTATTATTATTATTATTATTATTATTATTATTATTATTATTATTATTATTATTATTATTTTTTTTTTTTTTTTTTTTTTTTTTTTTTTTTTTTTTTTTTTTTTTTTTTTTTTTTTTTTTTTTTTTTTTTTTTTTTTTTTTTTTAACATCTTCGTCCACGCCTGCGGCCATGGCCAGGAGACTTCTTAGAAGTTTTCTTTGACACGTTGATTCGTTGGTGTCTGCTCCGGTTATGATTCAAATCGACGAGCTGCAGCCTTGTAGGCAACGCGACACGTGATACGCTGCCACAGGCTATGCATAAGTTGGACTATCTTTGGGCATAAGTTGTGAACGCTGACAACACACTAACTATTCGCTGGTGTAAGTTGTCTATAAGTTATCAAAACGTTCTATATAAGTTACTAATACGCTATATATAAGTCCAACTCGTTGTGAATACGCTATGTATAAGCACAAAATTGAAAAGGTTGATTGTATGAGCGTTTTAGAGAAATCTTGGTACGTTGGTAAATCGTCAAGGTGTGACAGGGCCTTTGGTTGTATATATTTGCGCATTGCCTATATCTTCATGTATATATTCGCGAATAGCATATATTCGGGTGTTGCATATACTGACTTGTTGCATACATTCGCGAGTTGCATACATTCGCGTGTTCCACATATTTGCTAGATCTACCTTTTTGCTTGTTCCACATATTCGCTTGTTATATATACTCTCTTGTTTTATATATTTTTGTTGTATATATTCTTGTTGCATATATTTTCTTGTTACATACATCTGCCTGTTGCATATATTCGCGTATTGTATATATTCGCATGGTGTAAATATTCGCCTGCACATATTCATCTTTTGCATATATTCCTTTATTGTATATATTCGTCTATTGCATATATCCGTTTGCTACAAAAAGAAAAATATTGTTCACAAGTTGAAATAAGCGAAAATAGATGGAAATTGAGCAAAGACTGAAACGAAGCTGCAAAACGTCAGAATGGCTCCAGGATGTGACAGACGACTAGAGAGAAATAATTGACAGTATTCATGGGATAAAGACAGGAGATAACATTCCAGGGGGCGGGGGGTGGGGGGTGGGGGGTGGGGAGGAGGGAGGAGATATCAATGATAATGAAAAAAAAATATATATATATATCAACGTCCAATGATAAATGAAACGATTCTAGAGATAAAAGATATATATGCAAAGGAAGGAAATGATAATACAAATATATGCGAGGGAGGAGAGAAAGGAATTTACTATAGATGGAAAGTATGCAGATAACAAAACCTATGCATAGGAAGAAAAGAATACAAGGATCAATGGGAGGAAAGAAGATGGAGCTGGAAGGAAATGGAGCGGTTAGGCAAGATGGTATCAGAATATGAGCCCTGCAGGGAATATAACGGAGGAGGAGGAGGAGGAGGAGGAGGAGGAGGAGGAGGACGGAGGACGAAAAGAGGAAGGAGGACAAAGATAGAAGAGAGAGGAGAGAGGAGGGGACTGAGAGACGTGGGTAATTGGGAGTAGGAGGAGGGGAAGAGGGAGTATGGTAAAAAATGAGAAGTAAGATTACAGGGAAGGTGGGGACCAGAAAGGGAAGGGGGGAGGAGGAGGAGGAGGAAGAGGAGGGGAAGAAGGAGGAGGAGGAGGAGGAGGAGGAGGAGGAGGAGGAGGAGGACGAGGAGGGGGACGAGGAGGAGGACGAGGAGGAGGAGGAGGACGAGGAGGAGGAGGAGGACGAGGAGGAGGAGAAGATGGGAGGGAGGATGAAGTGGGAAGAGGAGGAGGAGGAGGACGAGGAGGAGGAGAAGATGGGAGGGAGGATGAAGTGGGAAGAGGAGGAGGAGAAGATGGGGAGGGAAGAGTGGGAGCAGAAGAAGGGGAGGGAAGAGGAGGAGGAAAGGAAATAGGAGTAGAAGGATGAGGAGCAGAAGTAGAAGTTAAGGAGAAGTATTAGGATAAAGGGGATGGCTGGAGCAGGAAGAGCAGAAGGTCTAAGTCAAGAAGGTGAAAAAGAAGGATGGTGAATGACGATGAAGAGGAAAAGAGAGTCTGAGAGAAGGAAGAGGGTACCGAGAAGAGATGGGTGATGCTGGAGACAAAGAAAGAAGAGTAGGACTAGGAGGAGGATGAAGATGAGTAGGAGGAGTGATAGTAGGAGTGATAGGATGAGGAGGAGTGGGAGTACAAGTTAATGGAATAGAAAGTGGGAGTCAGGAGTGATAGAAGTGGGAGTAGGAGTACGAAGAATAGCAGGAGTGGAAGTAGAGGAGTAGAAAAAATAGGAACAGTAGGTGTAGAAAGAATAGAAGTAGTAGTGTAACCATGCATACATATGTGCGATATGTCACATGCATGACATGTGATCCACAAACCTACCACAGGATGTCGTCAAACATTGGCGCCGGTCAACTCGCACTTAGATCAAACATTACTGCCAACCTCTTGTTGGCCTACACATTTCCTAAATCACAAAACAACAGGTAAGCGTAACGCCACGATCGCGAGACACTTCCAATTAATGCTACAAGTCTCTCGCCAGACAGGTAATTAATGATTCCTATATAACTACCAAAATACATAATCATAAATATAAACCATACATCACTTCAAGACACATCCACTAATTCTAACTATATGCATAACACTAAAACTAACAAATATTGTTGTATAAATGCCAAATACAATCTCTAACAGTAAAACTCACACAGAAATGCTGATGCAGCCATTTCTGTGTATGTATCCCGGCGACTGTGTCGCCAAGGGGGGGGGGGACTCTCCCCATAAGAGATTACTTCCCCGATCTGTAAATATCACCACTGCTTCGCTTCAATAGATACAAGGTTTGAGGAAGTTTTATTTTTCCCTGTGCCATACTAAAGTGTAACCTTAACAGGCTATAGTAGGAGTAGGAGGAATAGGGGGAAGGAGGAGAATGATGGTGAGGAGGGGTAGGAGGAATAGGGAGGATGATGATGATGAAGGTGAGGAGGAGTAGGAGGAATGTAGTAGGAGTAGGAGTAAAAGTAGGAGTTGGCGGAGTAGTACAGTAGTAACAGTATGAGTCGGAAAAGTGGAAGAGGTAGGAATAGAAGAGGGATTAGGATTAGGAAAAGTAGGTGTAGGGGTAGAAACTGGAGTTGGAGGAGAAAATCCCCTACCGCTCCCACCTCGACCCCCTAAAATTTTTATATAAGGATAGAAGCGCTGGTCAACTACTCCCCAGTGCTTCCCAGATGTAACCTCTCCCTTCAGAGGCACTGACGCTGATCTTGGGTAACTCCCTGCTAGGAGTGTCCCCGCCGTTGCCCAGTGGCCGCAAGGAGCCGAGGAAGTATTTGGCTTGTTTCACCCGGATCGACTTTTCGCCGTACGCCGTCAACGAAACGACGTCGTGCTCTCAAATGACCATCGGTGTCTATGGACGCTTTCACACGTGGTCGTGGCGTGTGAAAGCGCCCATACACACCCAAGGTTATTTGAAAGCACGACGTCGTGTCGTGGACGGCGCACGGCAAAAAGTCGATCCGTGCGAAACGAGACTTTATCTTACAGTGTTTATTGATTCTCATGGAAGCAACACCAGCCCGCGTTGGCCAACAGGACAAGAAGACGGGCCTTTCCGAGCTTAAGAAAAAAATTATAAGAATTTTCATAACAACAATGTCAAAAGTTTAAATTTATTCCCCAAAAATGTAAAAACGAGAAAGAAAAAAGAAAAAGAAAAGTTGATTGTATAATTGTGGTGGATGAACTCTACAAAGTATTATCAAGGCGAGAAGGAGGAGGAGGAGGAGGAGGAGGAGGAGGAGGAGGAGGAGGAGGAGGAGGAGGAGGAGGAGGAGGCGGAGGAGGATGGATGGATAAGAGGAGGAGGAAGAGAAGGCGGAGGAGATGTAGGGATAGGAGGAGGAGGAGGAGGAGGAGGAGGAAGAGGAGAAGGCGGAGGAGATGGAGGGTTAGGAGGAGGAAAAGGAGGAGGCGGAGGAGGAGATGGAGGGGAGGAGGAGAAGGAGGAGGAGGGGGAGGTGGTGTTTTCGATTTCTTGACATTTCCTTGCAAAAGGAGTTTCTTATACGAGCACTTTTCTCCTATTTGTCATTTTAGTTCAACTTGTTCAAATGAACAGCGATCACATGAACGAACGTTTGTGACTATTTCGCCAAGTTTTATTTGATTTTTTATTATCGTTTTTAATTTAATTTTATTTGATTTTGGGATACATTACAGTTCTTCATCTCGCCTCCTCCTCCTCCTCTTCCTCCTCCCTCTCCTCCTTGTCCTTCTCCTCCATTCCTCCTTGTCTTCCTCCTCCTCCACTCCTCCTCATTCTCCTTTCTGTCCTACAAATAAGTACAAAGGATTACAATGAAAGAGCATACCGACAGGAGACCTTTTGGTCCATAACTAGGTCGGATGCGGAAAAAAATAATGATAAATGATAAACAGATAAATATCAAATAGCTAATAAAAACAAACAGATAAATAACAATAAATTATGATAAAATAAATTGCAGGCATTACAGCTTTTTACTTAGGTGTTTATCTAAATAAATCTTAAAATTTCGAACTGCACTACATTGCATTGCCTCTGCGGGAAGTTTATGCCATTCATTAACTACACGGTTGGCGAGGTCGTTTCTACCCACTTCCAAATTAAATCTATTTCCTCGCAATTTGATACCTTTATTTCTTGTCTGATTCGCATTCAGTGTGAAAATTTTGATGTTGCCAATTCCCTGTAAAATCTTAAAAGACCAATATCAAAATACCTCATGAGACTACGCTTATCTCAGGGAAAATAGATTCATATGTTTTAGTCGACTTTCGTCCTTCCTCCCTCCACCCCTCCTCCATATTCTCCTCCTTTCCTGTTCCTCCTTCTCTCCTCCTCATTCTCATCAACCTCCCTATTCTTCTCCTTCTCCTCCTCCTGCTCTTTCCTCTCCTCCTTCAAATCGGGGGGAGAGAGGAGAGCGAACGTCTTTCAACGCCTAAATCGGCCAATATATAATAAACAGGGACGCGCGCGATCTCGCTGTCCTTGCGAGGTCCATAACAGACAATAATAATAAAAAAAAATGATCATAACTATCCTCGTCCACAGCTGCTATTCCCTTAAAACTGCTCCTCCTCTACCTCTTCCTCCTCCTTCTCTTCTTCCATATCCTTCAATTGTGTCTTCTTCGCCACCCTCTCCTCCTCCTTTTCCTCCTCCTCCTCCTCTTCTTTCGGCTGTGTCTTCTTCTTTTCCTCCATCTCCTCTTCTTTCCCCTCCTCTACGTCATCATCTTCCATTTCCTGTCCTTTCTATTCTACCGACTTTAGTCCTCTCCTCCTCCTTAACCTCTTCCACTTCTTCCTCTTATTTCCATTTTATCTTCTTTCTCTTGTTTCTTTGTGTTCACTCCGTGTCTGCCTCTGATTGTGTACTTATTGGTCTGAATGATCCTTTGAGATTAACGTATTAATCTTATTTCATAACATCAAAATGATATTTCAGTTCTGTACTTGAGATAATGATCTGATAGACAGACAGACAGACAGGCAGAAAGACAGACAGAGAGAGAGAGAGAGAGAGAGAGAGAGAGAGAGAGAGAGAGAGAGAGAGAGAGAGAAAGGGACAGACAGAGACAGAAGAGATAGAGATAAATAGATAGACAGAGAAAGAGAGAGAGAGAGAGAGAGAGAGAGAGAGAGAGAGAGAGAGAGAGAGAGAGAGAGAGAGAGAGAGAGAGAGAGAGAGAATGAGAGAGGGAGAGAGAAATAACTGAAAAGGTTGAGGGAGTGAAGGAAAGACGCACACACACACACACACATATATACACACACATACACACACACACACACACACACACACACACACACACACACACACACACACAGATACACACACACACACAGGCAGATGAAGAAAAGGAGAGGACACAGACAGACCTAGACAAACAAACAGACAGCCACTCAGAGAGAGTATCTGGGACAACGGCTACAAAGCTGGCGGCTCAAGTGGCACTTGATCAGTTCTCAACCGGGTCCCCTCTTCCCCCCCCCACCACCCGAAGCCTGATGACGCGGCAAACCCCCCCCATCCCCCCTCCGCCTCTGAATTGCGCCAATTAGGTGGGAAGCGCTGGACTGCCCCAGTCATCGTAACCAGTTTATGCCCAGAGACTCAAAGGCACTTGACTGGAAGAGAGGAGCTGGTTTAACGAGGAGGAGGAGGCGGAAGAGGAGGAGGAGGAGGAGGAGGAGGAGGAGGAGGAGGAGGAGGAGGAGGAGGAGGAGGAGGAGGAGGAGGAGGAGGAGGAAGGAGGGGATAGAAGAAGTCTAAGATGATCAATAAGAGGTGAAGGGGGGAAAATATCTTAAGAATTACAAGATAAAGACCAAACTTGCTTGGATGGTAACTTCCGCTTCTATCCTTGAGGTCAGTCTCATGCACAAGAAATTAACGGTGGTATTTAAAACAAAATTATTTCTTTATATGAATTTTACATAAATCCTTGGAAGGGAAATATTTATATACGGAAAGATTTTTTTCTTAAAGATTACAACCGTAAGATCTTTACGGTGGTATTCTTAGAAAAAAAAATCTTTCCTTATATAAATCTTCCAAGGATTTATATACGATTTATATAAGGAATTTTTTTTTTTTAAGAATACCACCGTAAGTCGTGGAGGTGGTGATAAAGGAACGATAGAAGGGGGAATACTAAAAAAGGAAGGATAGGAGGAGGAATATTAGGAGTAAAAAGTTTTTACTTTTTTTTTTTTTCTTGAAGTGATGAATCACCACTCATGAAGTCAATTCTACGAGAATCTGGTCCGTAGGGGAGTCATTAACGTCCCTGAAATATTGGCTGCATACACCTTCTGCTGTCCAAACACAAACAGGTTAATACTTACGAGTAATACAGAGGTTAATACAGGGTTATACTTAATATTCAATACAGGCTTGATACAGGTTTAACACTAAATACATGGTTGGATATTAAGAAAACATGAAGATTTGTGTGTGGTGAAGAGAACAGGAAAACAGATGAGAGAATAGACAACAAGAATTGACAGAGGTGATTAGATGAAGGAACAGAGGACGAGAACCAATAGAGGAGGTTAGTTGAAGGGGGATTGAAGTCTTGAGAGTGGGGTTGGGTTCTCTTGATCCTTAGGAAGAGGATTCACAAGAGACATCTAATTAGCTGGGATATAAGCTAAAGGGAGATTCGAACCCCTTCCGTACCGGGTGATACTTTTCCATCTATGACTCCTGCCGTCAGACCATTTAATTCATCTGTTACCCTCACGGTAGCTATGAAATACTCTACATTAACTTCTTACGTGTTGGTCATCTAATAAATGTATTCAAATGAGTCAAGGGTTTTAACAGGGGTGATGCTGGTAAGGTCATCAAATTAAGACAGCAGGACAGGACTCGTAGTAATGGGTTTAAATTGGACAAATTTAGATTTACGAAGATAATAGGCTAGAACTGGTTAATCAACAGAGTGGATCACGAATGTAATAGACTTAATAACCATGTAGTGAACGATGAAACTATTGATTGTTTTAAAAGAAAATTAGATAACTTTATGGATAGGGATGACAGTTGGTAAGGAACATGGGACTGCCTTATGGTCTCATATAGTCTCCTCTATTCTTATATTCTTACGTATGGCTTTAGGGATTTCTCTGGTAAGCGCCAGATTATTTATCTTGATTTCTATGACTGGACTTCGGTTTGGATCACTGTATTTTGGTTAAGATCTTTCGAATACGGTGGCATCTTCCTCTTCAATACAAGTAAAATTCTCGCGACCAACTTTAGCTGCCTGACGTACGGTGATGCATCACAATACTCGCATTATGGAATATAAAGTCACAGCTGTGTTACTCGTTTTCTTTCACTCTGAATGTTAATAACCAGAGAAAATACGATCAAGATAGTCCACAGAATATGGGGGGGGGGGGAGGTCACTCAGCTACAAATAAAAAATAAATATAACCAAGACACCGACCCCATCATCTTCGTATATCCAATCGCTCTTCAAGACGCTTATGTAAGGATCATCGTATAAAAGGTTTTAATTTTATTTTGAGTGTCCGTGTTATCAACCCTTTCAATACGGTTCCGCTCTCGAAAGATTCTATTCAGGCCAAGAAACTTATATTTCTTATACATTTGATGACTTGAATTCCGACCTGAATGGGGTCTCAATCGATGAAGGTCACTTTCAGTCAAGGGTCCGTCCCCTGAAATAAATAAAATTGCCTTTCCTCAGTCGGAACCAAGCGTTTGAAGTGCGGCACCGTATTGAAGGGGTTAATATGCTCTAAAGCCCATGACACCTCGGTCGGCTAAACATTCTTGTCGGCCAACATAAAGGTAATGAAATGAAAAATAAAAAGCAAGTGAAGAAATAAAAAGGGGAGAAAATAGGAAGAGATTGAAAAGATAAAGGTAAAACTAGGGGAATGGGAGTATGAATGAAAAATACGAAGAAAAAGTACGTAGAAGAGGAAATAAAGCAAAAAATACGATGAAGGGAACACAAGAATAAAAAAAAATAGGTGAAATGTGTAGAAAAATGGAAAGTAAAGAATGGAAACAAAGAAAAAAATCCAAAGAAAAATATAAACGAATTGAAGGAGAGAAATAGGAAGAAAAGAAAAGGACGGGGTAGGATAGAAAGGAAGTAAAGATAAAACGTTTAGAATAAAGAAGAAATTGCAGGATACACGTAACTCAATCAAAGACTGATAACAGACAGCTGATGGGAGGAAGCTGGCCGTGAAACGAGGGAGGCAAGAGGAGCACAAGACAAGAGAATGAAAAGACAAGAACATAAGTGGGGTGGAGGAGGCAAAGGGGAAGGAAAAAGAAGGTGAAGAGCTTACGCCAGGAGGCGCTGAGTAGCTGCATCTCAAGCCGTCACCTCTGTCCTATGTGTTCGGACTGTTGGGGTAGGTCACTGATGGGAATTGGAAAGGAGTGTGGGACTCGAACCCATGACTAAGCGAATCCAAGACCAGCACGCTTCCGATTTCCCCACAAGTGCATTCAGAGGGGAAGTTAAAGAAGAAAATGAGAGAAATTTTATTATCAAGAGAGAAAATAGAGGCAAATTATATTAAAAGTGATGTGGCATGTTTGATGCGAAAGACAATAGGAATCCACAGAAACGTAAAAAAAAAAAAAAAAAAAAAAAAAAAGTTAATAATCAACGTACTGCAAGGAGAAGTCATGCATAAATTGCGAAGACAATAAAACAATATAATCTAAAAAAAAAAAAGACAGAGTACGAAATTCAGATTTTAAGAAAATATTAAAAGAATGAGTTTTGTAAGAAACGTTTAAACGTGAACACGCACGTGCTTTAAATTTTGTTCATTATGAACTTTTTTAATTGTAACAAAAAGCTGCACATTCCACGGTGACAGACCTGTATTCCCTAGAGAGACTGAGATAGACAGACACACAGGCAGACAGAAAGAGATACAGATACAAACACAGACAGACTAGACATACAGACAGGTAGACCAGACAGACAGACAGATACACGCAGACAGACGGACACACAGAGATACAAGTACAGACACAGACAGACTAGAGTCACAGACTAGACAGATAGGCAGACTAGATAGAAACAGACTATACAGACGCAGACAAACAGACAGATAAGAGGCAGATAGATACAGACAGACCAACAGGCAGACAGAGAGATACAGATATAGAGATACAGATACAGAGACAGACAGGCAGACTACATAGACGCAGACAGACAGACAGACAGACAGGCAGACATAGACACAGGTACAGATAAACAGATAAAGACACAGACTACACAGACACAATCAGAAGCAGATTAGACAGACACACACCAGACAGACACAGAAACAGATTAGACAGACGCAGACGGATAAAAGCAGACAGATACACGTACAGAGATAGAGATACAGACATAGACAGACAGACTAGACAAACAAAGACAGACTAGACAGACACAGGCTAGACATTCACAAACAAACAGATTAGACAGACGGACAAGCAGACAGACAGAAATACAGATACAGACTCAGACAGACAGGAATATAGGTACAGACGCAGACAGGCAGACTAGATTGACACAGAGAGGCAGACAAACAGAAAGACACACAGAGAGATGCAGATACAGAAATACATATAAATATACAGACAGACTAGACAGACACAGACAGGTAAAACAGATACAAATACAGACACAGACAGACAGGCATAGGAAGATAGATACAGACACAGATACACAGACAAAATGCCTACTCCCTTTTCTAGGTGACGTTCTAGATTATGTTTGAACTCTTCTACAGGTACTAGAATATATCATCATTTGAACAGACTGGACAGACAGCTGTGAATATATACATAGTACAAGCTTATCTCGTGAAGGCATAGTACAACATAATACAATTACATATTCAGCATTTCAGACTGCATGAAAGTGAAGAAAAATATATCTTCGTCGTATATGCCATCATGTAATCATCATGGATTTATGAAATACACAGAAGAAAAAATATATATAATACGCAATATACTAATCGTGAAGAGAAAATTTCGCAAGGTGAAAATTTCGCGGAGAAAATTTTGCGAAAAAGAAAATTTCACTACAGACAAAATTTCACACAAAAAATCGCAAAAAGAAAGTACAAATGTTACATTTGGAAAAAGGTCGTTTACCATCAGTGGTTTATTAAATAATCTAATTCTGGCTAACTTTAGAGTATTTCATTCAAAGAACGTTTATGCCAAACTGCAACATTCCAACAAACTTCTCATGTTAAAGACGAAAGTTCAACCAAATGATCACAAGACACTCAGTCTGTACATAAGGTACACATTAACTGTTCATTCTAATTAAATTTCCACCAAGAACTTATGATGTTTCAGCAACAAATAATATATAAAATTAATTATACCTTCAAATGGATTTACCGCTAAGTTTCCAATTAAGCTTTCCAATATGTTCATGTGTACGTGTACGTGTGTATGTGTGCATGTACACATGTCCATGTGTATGTGTACGTGTGTACGTATGTGTACATATACTTGCATATGTGCACGTGTGTATGTACATGTATGTTACATATGTGTACGTATGTGTGTGTATGCATTCGTGTGCACGCGTGTATGTACATGTGTGTGTTACAAATGTGTACGTGTGTATGCGTGTGTATGTATTCGTGTGCACGCGTAAACATGTACGTGTATGCATTCATGCATGCAATGTTAGTATGTAGCTATACTACAATAGAATTCTTGAACTGTACTTTTTTATCTTATTTGATATTAATTGTATTTTGTCGTGTTTTCTTATATCATTGTTCATTTATCTATTTCTTCGTTTTTATTCATAATTTTTTGTGTATCTATTTATTTTTTCATTTTATTTATTTATTTATTTACTTTATTTTTTTTTCTTTTTTTTTTGGGGGGGGGGGTGAGGATCGGATCCTCATCTTAAACGTCTTCTCATGGACTACTGGCCTCATAGCCTGGCGTCTGGCATCACGAGCCAACCCGTAATGACAAATTCCCACCCGTAATGACAAAATCCCACCGACTGTTTTACAGTTAGCGAGCCCAGTCGTGCATGAGAATTTTAATTAGCGAGTGTGAGGGATGAACCTCCTGCCGATTCTACACATTCTATCCCCATTTTATTTCTTTTTTCTCTTTTTTTTCTTTTTTTTTCAACGAAATACAAATATCTTGTGTCTCGTGATGAACATGCAAGACCATCAACAGGTTGGTTTAGGTGGGAACAAATAGACACTTCGTATATAAATCAATCAATCAATCATTTCTCTCTCTCTCTCTCTTTCTCTATCTCTTTTGCACACACACACACACACACACACACACACACACACACACACACACACACACACACACACACACACACCATCAATCATGTTTCAACCCTGCCAACAACAGGATTCAAGGGAACACAGCTGTATTCACAAAACTTGTGTCGTGATTTCAAAAAGAAAAAGATATTCTTAGATGATCATCTGAGAGGGAAGTATTCCCCTCTTCATTCACGGTCCCACTTCCTCCCCCTCCCTCATACTCCTCCCTCCTCCCTCATGCTCCTTCCTTCTCCCTCTTCCTTCCTCCTCCTCTTCCCTCCTCGCTTACTAAGTATTACCTTATTTCCCTCTCCCTACATTTCTTTTACTCACTTTGTACGGTTTTGTGCACCCTGCCTGCCAATTTAGTTCCTATTTCACTTCCGTTCTTCTCATTTACATAAAATTAATTAAATAAACGTTTTTATTTAATTGTTTTTTTCTTTACTCATTTTTGAATAATACATATGTTTTTTCTTTCATTTTCATTCATTGGTTCTATGCGGTCGAAGGAATTGTAGAGGCAGAAATATGCAGCGCCAGTGCGTGTGTGTGTGTGTGTGTAAACGTGTGGTTGAACATATACATGTGTGTGCATATGCATATGTGCACATGTATATGTATGTGCGTGCGTGTGTGTGTGTGTGTGTATGTGTGTGTGTGTGTGTGTGTGTGTGTGTGTGTGTGTGTGTGTGTGTGTGTGTAAACGTGTGGTCGAACATATACATGTGAGTGCACATGTACGTATGTGTGTGCATATCCATATGTGCACATGTATATGTATGTATGTGCATGTATATGTGTGTGTGTACGTGCGTACATGAGTTTGTACATGTACATGTTTGCACATGTGTGTGCGCATGTGTGCGTGCGCGTATATGTGCATGTGTGTGATTATGTGTATGTATGTACATACTTGTGAATATATATTCATTTGTGTGTGTACATACTTGTGAATATACATGTATTTGTACATATATCATTTAGATATATTGCGTTATTCGCAAATGTACACGGGTGTACACTACGTATCACCTAGTACAAGCTGACATGACTCAACTATAGATAAATCATTGAATAGTGAGTTCCCCAAAATTTCTTCTTATTTCCTCTAAAATGTCTTCTATTTCCACCCCAGTGTTCCACTATCCAAGCCCAAAACTTTACATTCATTTTCAATTTCACTTGTCATTTAGTTTTTCATTTCGTTTCATCTCAAACACTCCTTTGACCCCTTGCCTATTCTGTGTTCACTCACTTTCCCTTTACAGAGTGTTCACATGAACCGGTCTATATCATTTGGAGAAATGGAATTCTCGTGTGAAAATAGATTTTCATTATTGTTCGTCCTTATTTTCACGGTGCGGGTATACAAGCATTGGTTTTTGGGTTCTGCTGTGGAGGTGATGTGCCTTGCTGCATTGCTTCTTACCCGAGCAGTGTGACGGGAGACAGGGATCTCTCTTCATCCACAAGGAGCTAAGATAAAAGGAAAAGGAAATGGAGGTTCGAGGGGCGCGGGATGGGTGGGTGAGTGCCTGGGATGACGACCTCCCTTGTAAAGGAAAAGAGACCTTTTGGTACATACTGTACATGTATTTTACACCCTTCCCCCCAGAAATCAATGGTTGTGTACTTCTAGCAAACGTTTGTTGAAGGTGTGTGAAAAAGTTCGTTTGTTCAATAACTACAATATTGAAAATTTATCAATGTAAAATTGATTACAGTATCAAAATAAATTAATTTTGATTAAAAATTTCTCTTGCTATGCGATTCTAAGTAAACTATACAACACGAACTTTAAACATTAAACATACTTTTGACAAACTTTGAAAGAAAACTATACAGACAGCGTTAACTATGTATGATCTGTGTGAATACATATTTGAAATATCCTAAAGTACAACACAGTTTCATCACATACTTGAAAGTATGCATGATATGTGACAACCTTTCAACATCCGCTTCTTTCAACATTTGCTTTCTGGAGGGGGGGGGGGACATCACCCTCATCTTCATCTATAATCTTTTCACATCTCAGCGTCTTTTGTAACCCTGGTAACATATCCGGGTCGTTGACACGTTTTCTTTCATTTTATTACAAAAGTAAAATAAAAACACAATAATCCTGCGGCAATGATTAAAAACCAATCAGGAAACCTCTTTCTTTTCCCTCCAGGTTATAAAAAAAAAAAATGAAGATTAGTGTACACATGAATAAACAAAGAGGGCTAAATTAATAAACAGTCTTCCTCTGAAGGCGGATGAGAGTGGTAACTGTGTAAAGATTCAAATTTTCTTCAAGAGTAATCACACGGGATGTTCATCAAATTGGGTGACGTTCTTGCAATATGGTGAACTGTGTGTGTGTGTGTGTGTGTGTGTGTGTGTGTGTGTGTGTGTGTGTGTGTGTGTGTGTGTGTGTGTGTGTGTGTGTGTGTGTGTGTGTGTGTGTGTGTGTGTGTGTGTGTGTGTGTGTGCGTGCGCGCGTATCTCAATTAACCCGTTCGCAGACCCCAATCCAAGAAATTCAAAGTCTAAATATATATATATATGTGTGTGTGTACATACGACACCAGAACATTTGAACGCTTTCCTCTACCTGCCGCCAGGCGATTTTATTCACCCCAGAGAAACCTCTACCTCGTGAAGGTTTATATCGGGTCCCAGGCACTACGAGCAACCGCCCGGCCTCAAAGCAGGACCTCAGCTGTTGACATCAACGCATCTGTTGACATCAATGCATCTGTTGACGAGATGAAACTGTTCATGACACAAATGACACTGGAGGCTAATGTGTCGTTCGCCGGATGAGTGATGATCGAACTCATGACGTCATGGGATAAAATTGGACTCGCGTTCTTCGTTCTCACACACTTCATAATCACGCACCCTACCTTCTCTGCTCATCCTTCGTATTCTCATTTGAACTTCACCTGCTCATCTCCCGATTTCTTACCCTTCTCCACCTGCTCACTCTTCGTATTCTCGTCCTTGTTCTATCTGCTCACGTCTCATACTCTCACCCCTACTCTACCTGCTGGCGACTCGTACTTTTACCCCCTACTTCAAATGCTCACTTCTCACGTCCGTCTCCACCTGCTCACCTCTCGTACTCTCACCCTACTCCACCTGCTCTCCTTGCACATTCTCACTCATTAATCACACCTACAGTTGAGATACAAAAGAACAAATTGGAACCATAAAAAAAAAAAAAAAAAATCTCATCAGACTGAATTGATGTCCAAGTTGGTGCTCGTTCAATATTTATTGATATTTTTGTTGTTCAAATTCTCAAGTCAACGTTGAAGCAAAACAGACTTCAAACGGAAGACCTTCAGATTATGGAGAGACAAGTCTCTCACTTCACAGTCTCACACATGGCGCAGTGGTAGCATTCGCGGCCGCCATTAAGGCGGTCCGGGTTCGAATCCCGACAGGAGTGAAATAATTTCAGTATCGCTGCGCTGCGAGTCGTTACTCCAACTCTCGTGGGTGGGGGAGTTGGGGGTGTGTGTGCGTGTAAGGTCACAGCATTGCCCATAGATCGGTCATATATGAGTTCTGAGTTCTCTTCAGGCAAGGAAATAGCTGTCGATCACGAGTCCAACACGTGATCCAAGACCATGGTGAATCACACACACACACACACACACACACACACACACACACACACACACACACACACACACACCTCGCTTTCTCGACGCTAAATAAGACCATATAACGTCACCCAAAACAAAATTTAATTTCAGAATTTCGCCAGCACGGGGAGTCGAGGGCATAAAAGTTCCTTATTTCAAACAGAAGCGAGTAGGCTCAAGTCCGGTACCAACATGACGCGTCGTATAACTCCACCAAGGCAAGTGTGGAAGTAAATCCTTAAGAATCTATGATAAATAATGAGTGATAAATGGTGAAAACTAAACAATAAATAATAAATAAAATATTTTATAATGTATAATGTAAAATATATAATACATAATGTATAACACATAATATATAACATGAAATATATAATCTATAATATACTGTATAATATACTATACAATATATATAAAAATGAATATTGTATAACACATAAAATTAATAAATATATGTATAATATTCGTAATAATGATTAATAGCTAATAATAAATAATAATCAATATAAATTACAAATAATTAGTAATTGATAAATAATAAACAATGAATAATGATAAACAATAAACAACAAATATTGAGAAACAAATAGTGATGACAATAATATGTTAAGCCGGAAACTATGACATTTTACCTTTCGTTTTTCTGTTGATTAAATGACTGCGGAAACTAAGCTAAAATTGCACAAGTTAGCTCCAATGCAATGGAGAGCGCATTCAGTGTTAATGTTTTGAAACTGTAATCTTACCTTGACCTTAACATTAGATTAACTGAACAGAAATTCCAAAGGTGAAATGATAACGTTTCACAGTAAATCTTACGATTGCAAACGTTTTGCGCATCCGAGCAGACGGTCGACCTCAAGATGACGATCCAAAATGACGAGTCCATCAGCCGAAAACTCGAGGGCTTTGACGTTAAGTCACTGTTCACGTACGTTCCTTTAGACAGTGTTCGTGGGACGGTTTACAGGGTTACTTAAATGACTAGCAAAAGATTACTTAAAATATTAAATCTGCAGAGGGAGAAATATTGGTTGATAATAAAGCAACTAAATTATCACTCCTGCATGTGTAGTATCATTGTACATTGTTTTTTATGTTCATGCTTAAATGATGAATAAAGTAATTACAATTTGATCCATCTGATATCCAGTAGGGTATCATTACATATTTAATTAGTCTTAATACATTACTAATCTATATTCTGTGTTAGGTTAATTTGGGTACGGATCAATGGTCTGATCCTCAGGGTACGTAACGGGAAAAGGTTTGAGATCCCCTGTTTCAGACATTGCAACAAGTCTTGATACCAAAAGAATATGACTCGATCGAACATTCAGTTCATCTGAATGAATTGAATCTGTTGTCTAAGCTAAGGAGCATTGGTTTCTTCATGCTTCTTCACTTTGTTTCCAGCTAAAGAGTGTAATCTCTGTGTAACAAAGATGATACTATATGAAAATTCCGAAAGAATAGCATTATCAGCATCATGATATAAATATGGATTACATCATTGTGTGTACAATATTTTGGTGTTAACACCAAACAACAAGAGGAGCTTAAGTAATAGTGAATAAATGTATAACGAGATCCAGTTTATTGTGAAATATTAGGTTATCGGGAGGAGGAGAAGGAAGAAGAAAAAGAAAAAAAAAGATGATTAAGAAAAAGAAGAAGAAAAAACAAGAAAATTAACCAACAGACGTTGTAATGATGTAAGACTGAAACAAACTTGATACCGATGTGGAACTTAATGACCATTCTTAGAAAAATGCTTAACTCGAAAAATGTCATTCTGGACGCATTAACCAGTACAAAAAGGTGCTAATTAGTATGAATAAGTGAGAAAGTTGAGGTGATTAATTAAAACCAGATTTATGAGGTCACGTAAAATGGTGGTTAGTAACATGGTGATACTAGGAACGGGTTCGGAAACTGAAACTAGGATAACTAGAACAAAAGTTAGGCCCGAGGATAGGCAACTGCAATTATCTAACGTCTATGCATGTGTGTATGTGTGTATGTGTGTGCATGTGTGTGTGTATATGTGTGCATGTGTGTTTGTGCGTTCACCTTGGTCTTTGATTCACATGCTGGACTCGTGATCGACAGCTATTACCCTCCCGGAGAGAGCTCAGAGCTCGTATGACCGATCTATGGGTAATGCTGTGACCTTGCACGCACACACACACTCAACCTCCGCCCACGAGAATTGGAGTAACGACTCGAAGCGCAGCGATACTGAAATTATTTCAGCCCTGGGCGGGATTCGAACCCGGACCGCTGTAGTGTGTGTGTGTGTGTGTGTGTGTGTGTGTGTGTGTGTGTGTGTGTGTGTGTGTGTGTGTGTGTGTGTGTGTGTGTGTGTGTGTGTGTGTGTGTGTGTGTGTGTGCTCACTCACGTGCGTGATCAAACCCAAGCCTCTAGACTAGAGTAACCAGACCCATCTCTTGATACTTTGCCTAGTCAAAGTTATAAAACACAAACAACGCCATACGCTAGGTTGGAGGATTTTCACCGAAATCTTTGCGCTTCTTTTCGTTGAGGTAATAAGGAACGTGTAAATATTTCTGTTATGAATGGCGGATAATTATTAGATTTACGTCATCGGAGACAATCTCCCCCTCTCCCCGCTCCCCTCCCCTCTGCCCCCTCCCGAGACTTCACACCAATTTCACTAACGAGGATTCAAGATATGAACATAGACATATGTATATCCACATATAAATATATATCCATACATATACATATATATTCATATATTTACATACACACATTACTTATACATATATGTGCATACATTATTCATATCTCATACACTATTCATACGTATAGATATATACACATATTCATAATTATACATGTATCTATACGTTATACGTATACAGTAACCATATACTCATGCATATATATATCCATAAAACATGCCGATTCTATAGATATGTGTACATACATAAATAAATACATACATACATACATGCATACACACATTCACTCTATATATTACATAATTATGTACACACATAATACCCATACATATATACACATTTACAGACACATCATGTACTATCACCTTCTTTCATATCTCCATTTATACTCTAAAGTAATTGCATTTATTTAGAAGAAAATATTTTGTATACTTGCATCAATAACAGAGGTGATTGCAGGTCAAATCATGTTCCCAGACACAAGCGGACATTCCCCCGCTGCGCTAAACATAAATCGATATTAGCGTCAATTTCCACACCCGGATTAATACCTATTCTTTACGTGCGGCTTCCTCGTTCCGTTGATACTTGTACAAAGAAAGACGCCCGTGGCCGTAATCCCCCCCCCTAGTGGGGGGGAAAGGGGAAGAGGGAGCAGAGGGGGAGGGGGAGAGCGAAGGGAGGAGGAAGAGAGGGAAGAGGGGGAAGAGAGGAGGGTAGGAAGAGGGGAGGGTAGGAAAAGGGGAGGGGAGGGGAGGGTAAGGAGGAAGGGGGAAGGGTAAGATGTGAGGGGAAGGTATGATGAAGAGGGGAAGGGGGAGGGTAGGATGAAGAGGGGAAGGGTAAGAGGTGAGGGGAGGGTAGAGGGAGAGGGGAAGGGTAAGAGATGAGGGGAGGGGAGGGTGAAGAGTGGAAGGGGGAAGTGAGGAGGGGAGGAGGAGAGGGGAGGGGAGGGGGTGAGGGGTGAAGGGAGAGGAGGGGGAGGCTAGAGGGAAGAGGGGGAGGAGAGAAGGGGAAGGTAGAGGGAAGAGGGGGGAAGGGGAGGGGACGGTAGGGAAAGAGGGAGAAGGGGGAGGGGATGGAAGGGAAAAGAGGGAAGGGGAGGGGGA
>NC_134790.1:22869639-22884639 GCF_046742065.1 Oratosquilla oratoria
AATGAAAAGAAACGACGGGAGCAGAGCAATGAAGACTTAATACATGAAAGCGCTCTGCTCCGGTCGTTTCTTTTCGTTAGTGGTTAACTTAAATCTGTGGAACTCAAGTTTGGTGTGTTTTATTTCGCACATATATTATATATATATATATATATATATATATATATATATATATATATATATACATATATATATATATATATATATATATATGCGACACTGCTTCTGACCCAGGGCAGTGGACAGGGTGCAGGGATGACCCGTCATTCAGGAGGTGCTAAGATAAGAGGGAGGGTGGAGGGGTGTGGAGTGTATTCAGGGATGGAATGGGTGGGAATGATTTTATGCCTTTTTCTTATTGGCTACCCCCCTTGTAAGGGGGAAAAAGCCTTGGTATATGTATGTATGTATGAATGTATATAGTACCATCATTGACAGGTGTATCAGTGATAACAGAAAACACACGACAAGGAACAGACATTACTTCCTGACCGGTTTCGCCTTATGAGGTCTCTTTAGAGGTAATGTAAGTCTATATGTATACAATACCTCTGAAGTAGCCTCATAAGGCGAATCCATTCCTAACACTCGTTTATATATATATATATATATATATATATATATATATATATATATATATATATATATATATATATATCCAATAATCCCTCGCATATCCGAACTAATTGGGACAGAGTTCGGATTTGTGGAGTATTTGGGTGCGAGAGAGAAAATCATCTACCACCCACCAACCGCCACGGTTTCTAATCCAGCACACCAGTGCTTAATCTTCGATTCTGGAGAAATATGAATAGTATACAATGCACATAAATCATGATATACTGAATGAAGGTTCGGATATGGGAGGAATCAGTGTGTGTGTGTGTGTGTGTGTGTGTGTGTGTGTGTGTGTGTGTGTGTGTGTGTGTGTGTGTGTGTGTGTGTGTGTGTGTGTGTGTGTGTGTGTGTGTATGTATGTGTGTGTGTGTGTGCATGTGTGTGTGTGTGCATGTGTGTGTGGGGGAGAGTGTTTTTGTGTTCCTGTGTAATATTGGTTTGCCGTGACTCCCTATTATATTCATATATTTATTTATTTATTTCTATATACAGAAGGAGCCCTCAGACTTTCCAGTTTCTTTATTTGCACACTGGAGACCGTATCTCATATTTATGGTTATTGTTCTATCCCCGTAATAGTGGTGGCAGACTTTATATCACATGACTTACTAACATTACAACTTACAAATGTCACCCCCCCCAACCAGCCACGTCTTCTCTCTCTCTCTCTCTCTCTCTCTCTCTCTCTCTCTCTCTCTCTCTCTCTCTCTCTCTCTCTCTCTCTCTCTCTCTCTCTCTTCCCCTTCTTTTCACTGATCTCAGACATTGACGTTGACAATTCTTCTTATGGCATTGCCTTTACACAATACATTAATTCTTAGCTTCCCTAAAGAGATAAGGTTGTCACCTGGCTATCTAAGTACGGAGGGCAAAGGTGACTAGGGTGCAGCTAAGCACCTTCTGGCGAAGCACTGAATATACCGAGGTAAGTATTGAAAAAACACTTGATTATTCACACACACACAAATATATATATATATATATATATACATACATTCACATATGTATATTTATCTATACATCTATTCATTTCCCTTCTCTCTCTCTCTCTCCGTACTTTTTCCTAACTCTACTTAATTTCAAAGAAGTTCATTTGATATGATGCCATCTACACGAGTCACCTCAAGCCATTTCATCTACGCTTAGGATTAAAACTAACGTCATAAATATCATTCTTGGAATGAGTGATACAGTCTCATTATATTCCAACATTTATTATTATTATTATCATTAATGGTAATAAAAATAATAATGATAATAATAATAATGAAAATAATAATAGAAATAATACTTTTAGTCACCAATGAAATCAAATGAGTAAATTTTTAATCATTACTAAAGGCAAAGCCATTTCCATCGACTCGTTATTATCAAAACCAACATTTACTGAAGAGAATAGTCTTTTATTCCTGGATATGGGTGTGTTAAACATACAGAGAGCAAAAGAAAAAAAAAATTCTAGTTAAAACTAAATTACCTAAGATCACTGGCTCTGTTCTGTAAGCAAAGAAAATGAAGTTATTGTTCTCTAAACCGGAGTAACATGCAAATCACTAGCTGTACCTGCCAATTCAAAACAAATTTAAGTTCCATTACACTGAATGAATAGTTTCACCTGATTGAATCTGAGAATAGGGGGAGGGAGGGAGAAAGAGAGTGGGGTTGAGAGAGAGAGAGAGAGAGAGAGAGAGAGAGAGAGAGAGAGAGAGAGAGTGGGGTTGAGGAAGAGAGAGAGAGAGAGTGGGGTTGAGGAAAAGAGAGAGAGAGAGAGAGAGAGAGAGAGAGAGAGAGAGAGAGAGAGAGAGAGAGAGAGAGAGAGAGAGAGAGAGAGAGAGAGAGAGAGAGGGGGGGGAAGAGAAGGAGAGGCAGAGAGGGGAAAAAGAGAAAGAGTCATAGAGAGAGAGAGAGAGAGAGA
Organism: Oratosquilla oratoria; assembly: GCF_046742065.1. Classification (NCBI taxonomy): domain Eukaryota; kingdom Metazoa; phylum Arthropoda; class Malacostraca; order Stomatopoda; family Squillidae; genus Oratosquilla; species Oratosquilla oratoria. The sequence continues at coordinate 22,872,173 of NC_134790.1, forward strand.
GAGAGAAACATACCGACAGATATAGCAAGAGAGAAAACGAGAGAGAAACAGACAGGAATTCAAAGAAGAGAGTAATCTGTGTAGGGAGGACGCTGGTGAGGCTTAACGAGAGTTTAATATGCATCTGCACGTCTCCAACCTTGATGAATAAAGTCTCTCTCTCTCTCTCACACACACACACACACACACACACACACACACACACACACACACACACACACACACACACACACACACACCTACACCTACTCAAGATCAAATATAATGAACACTTAGGTCACAACACAGCGCTAGAAGACTAATTAACACGAGACCGCGCACGCGCGCACATACACACACACACACACACAAACACACACACAAACACACACACACGTAAAAGGAGAATCGTATGTTCATTATATGAACATAGAAAAACAGACGTATGGACGTTAACATACAATAATCCAATACAATACCCTCACTCCACCGGCTGAGGTGTCCAAGACAGGTCTTACCTGAAATATAAATAGATATATAAGAATGATTGTAGAGACTGGCTTAGTGTATACATATATATATATATATAGTAAAATAATACTGATGACCGATGACTTATTCTTCTCCGAAAGTGGGTCATCAGTAATATATATATATATATATATATATATATATATATATATATATATATATATATATATATATATATATATATATATCACATAGGCTATTGATTACAATTCAGTAGAACTAATTTTTATTTTTTATTTTCAATCCGCCTCTCACTCCAATAAGCAGTCTGCCTTTCACTCTAAACAAATCTAAAAAGTACCACGGCATTCTATGGGTTAACATACAAATGATATAATTGAAAAAAAAAAAAAAATCAAGGATCCATGCCACGTTCGAGTTCTTCTCCGAGTTCCATTAATAATCTTCACCATAATATGCTCGTTGCAGGGCACCGAGAACCAGAACAACCCCTTTAACGATTTCTTTTCATATACGGGACTGAAGAAAGGTCTTCATTTGTCTTGGAATAAAGTATTTCTAGATGATCTTTTAGGTTTAGTTTTTTAATTAAGACTAAAGTTTCTTCATATCTAGTGAAGTTTCCCCAACTTGCTCATTTGAGGCTAAGATAGAAGCGCTGGTAAACTACAACCCATAACATTTGTAACCTAATAGTTAAATTATTTTCGTATTGGTTAATCTCAGTTGATCTCATCAAACTTGATTTGTTTTTGCTAGAGTTGTTTCCTTTCAAGAATTTTCTAGATTATTTTAGTCCATAGGTCTTTTCTTAAAAAACATGGGTATTTGCACTTTTCTTAGAAATCTAGATTTTCTTTATGTCATAACCCTGGTTCCATCATATGCATTCTTCCGTTTTTTTTTTTAATAGATAATCATAATAACAACAATAACAATACCATTAACAATATTAACAAAAAATAACATAATAATAATAACAATAATAGTGATGATGATGATGATGATGATGATGATGATGATGATGATGATGATGATGATGATGATGATGATGATGATGATGATGATGATGATGATGATGATGATGATGATGATGATGATGATGATGATGATGATGATGATGTTGATGATGATGATGATGATGATGATGATGATGATGATGATGATGATGATGATGATGATGATGATGATGATGATGATGATGATGATGATGATGATGATGATGGTGACGATGATGGTGATAATAATAACAATAATAATAACAACAACAACAGTAAAAAAGATAGATAAAATCTAATTTTATTCCACAGATCTTTCCTTTGAAACCTACAGTCCCGTCGCCATAACCTTGTACTTTTCTTAGAAATCTAGGTTCCCTTTGTAATAACGTTGTCTAGTGTAGGCCTTATGGGTCTCATACAGTCTCCTTCATATTTATGTTCTTATATTATGACTTCTTTATATTCAATATGATTGTTTGTATAGAAAAATAGCTTAGCACACTCGCTCTGCCGCCAGACGATTTTATTCATCTCCGTTGCTGACCCGTGGTATGAGAAGTGGGCAATGATAAACTTGGCCGGTGTTTTCAATTATGATAATTTTTTCTTCTGACTGGTTTCAGATTACTTTATATGTAATCTGATTCTCCATTTCTATCAGAAGAAATCACAGATGGAGAGATTTTTTTATGACTTCTATGATTTGATTTGATTTTTGTTCATTTATTTATTATTACTTTTAATCTTATCTCGGTATACACATAAGTGCCCAGTACATTTGTTTTATCACTAATTATCTATAAAATTCTTCTTCTCAAGTTTAATCTTATTTCATTTCTTAAATCAACCCCAAACGGTAAAACACAACTAAGCAATATCGTGAGCGACCTCCTAAGAAATGTGTCGAGTTCATAGAAAACGGGTAGAAGGTGCCAACTAAGAAGTGAATTTGAGTTCCAAGCAAACTGACAGTAATTAAAAATGATGAGATGGAGGAACAACACTTCCGGGTAGGACAAGATGGAGGGAGGGAGGGAGGGAGGGAGCGGGGAAGGGAGGGAGGGAGGAAGGGAGGTAGGGGGAGAGAGAGTAGGGAGGGAAAATAAGCTTCTAGGGCTTTTCTGGAAACCAAAAGAGTTCTACAAAGGAGGGTATGGATTTCAGCGAGAAATAATTATTTCCTAAAGGAGGTTTTTTTTTTTTCCATCAAGGTCTGTGATAAGGGAACAAGAAAGGAAATACAAATATCCACGGGATATGACACGAAATCTAGATACAGATGTCGACTTAGAGAGAAGGAAGGTCACGTGACTGAACGAAATCTGGGAACAGAATTGGAGGGAGGCACATTGTTTTCCTTTTTATTTCATGACTGTTGTTTATTCAGTTATTTAGATATTGTATGTAATGTATGTACGTTATGAATGTACGCTACGCATGTACGTTTGTATGTATGTACACACAAACACACACACACAATGTGTGTGTGTATATATATATATACATATATATATATATATATATATATATATATATATATATATATATATATATATATATATGCCTATAATAGAGTTAAGGGCAAACTACATTAAATTCCCTTCTTCACAATGCCTCTACAAGTCTAAGCCCTCTCAGAGAGCGACAGGATATAACGTTAAACCAAGTCAAACACCATGAATTTTATATATGTTTCTTCTTCTTCTTCTTCTTCTTTTCTATTAGCTTTGTCTTCTACAACCGACTCGGAGAGGGCTCCATTTCGGAACGAGACCAAATGAAAGGAAAAAGCGAAGAGAGCGAGAGTGTGTGAAATCTAAAGAGTTAATTTCCGACAGGGAAGAAAATACATTTCCATTTCCCCGCACTTCGAAAGCGCTGAAGGCGTCATCGGAAGCGAGCTGGCCTCGCATTCACTTAATTGTGGGTTCGAATCCCGCACTCCTTTCCAATTACCAGCAGTGAATGCGTGTTATCTGCCTCCAACAGTGCCCAAAGTGCATATTAGATCAAGAGTGACGGCTTCGGCCGCAGCTACTCAGTGCCTTCTGTCGTTGGCTCATAACCTTCCTTTTCTTAAGATTATATTTTACAAAAGTTTCGTATAGAAATAAAATCTAGAAAGAGACGAATAGTTACGAATAGTAGAAACGACTTGCAAATGCTAGAAATTTGACTTCACACAGAATTACTAAATACTAGAAAAATATTGGACAATGGTCTAGATGACCTGCTAGGCTGAATGTTACACTACACTACTCGTTCATAGAAGCATTCTAGATATCATTATGAAGATCTTGATCATCTAAGTTCTGAGAAGTATAGATTTATAACTTAGGACAGGTCAAACAACCACTATCACTAACGTGTGTAGTTTGTATTGTTGTTTTTCTAGAAAGGGAAGTGGTTAGGTACTTAGCTTGATTTTCATTGCAGATATATCATGTATATCCATTATTGATAGAGATATCTAACTCAATGGACTTGATTAATACATTTGATCAAATGACCTGCATTTGACAAAGCTATTGATGTCCTACAAGAGAGACACTGATGTAGATCTTTCACTTAATTGGACTTGATTGAGGTTTAACAAGTCTTTCACTTTACGACTCAAAGAATTGTGTGGAAGGGTCGGGGGAATGTTGTGGGGAAGATGTCGATATAAACAAAGGAATGTTTCAAAGGAAGAGGAAGGAATACGTCGTCGAGGATAGTAAAGAGCGGAGTACCACAGGGTATGGTTGTGATACCAAGAATGTTGCTCGTACACTTGAGGAAGAAAACAAAATAAAGTAAAATGAAATAAGATAAAATAGAATAAAATGGAATAAAATTAAGTAAACTCAAATTAAATCAAATAAATGATAATGTTAACAAGTAAATTTACAAATAAATTAATAACATACATAAATAAATGAATAGATAAAAGAATGAACGAAATAAAGAATATGAGGAATAAAATAAAATAAAGTAAAATGAAATAAAGTAAAATAGAATAAATTGGAATAAAATTAAGTAAACTCAAATTAAATCAAATAAATTATAATGATAACGAGTAAATTTAGAAATGAATAAAAACCCATAAATAAATGGATAGATAAAAGAATGAACGAAATAAGGAATATGAATGAATAAATACATTAAGAAGTTCATAGCAATACGATTTATTGATTTTTAAGAAAATTATTGCAAGAAAGATGTGGGAAGAGTAACATACAAAAAGGTGAACAGAAAAAAACAGGTAAATAATATCGTGAAGATTGTGAAGGCATAGTAAGTCAGCATTTGGGTGTCTGGAAGAGGAATGAACAAAATGTGATTTTTACCAATTTTCAAATGTTCAACGGCCGTGTAAGCCAATCCTAACAACCAATCACACACACACACGCACACACACACACACACACACACACACACACACATTACTTCACGTTTAACGCAATACAGCTAAATATATACCCTTTCATATTATATCCACATAGAAATTTCTTTGAAATTATTAGAACTAAATATATACCTTTCAATAATATATTATCATAAAAATTCCTTTACTATTATTAAAGTAACAGTGAATAATCATGAAGGTTTCATATGATGAGAGAATGAAATTTATTTGATGGAAACAAGCTTCGTAAGTATATTACATTTACTTAACATAAAATTTTGTATTCAGACTAAAAAAAAAATCATCCTGGTGTTTTATTTCAACGTTCACACACACAATGTTCGGCTTCCCCATGTATAACAAGATATATATTTTTTTTTTTTCATTTCCTAGGGAGCTGGAAATTCCATCCTTCCTTCTGGAACAGATAAAAGATAGGGATTGGCTGGAAGAGTGGCATGTAGGTTTTTATATATATATATTTTTATTCACTTTACAGCACCTGGTATATTGCCAATGTTAGTTTTGTTTATTCAGCAGTAACTGAAAAAACATATCAACAATAGAAAAATAAAAAATAAAATAAAACAAGAATAAGGAAATAAATAGATAAATAAAAAATCAAATCAAATAGAAAAATAAAAATAGAATAAAAATATTCTCTTTTTTTTTTTTTTAGGAAGTAAGGATTTGAAGGATTACGCATCTAAACGTTTGTTTCATCCCTCTGTTTACGACAAAGGGATCGCCCCCCGACACCCACACCCAAACACCCCTACGGCCCAGATCCCTCCACGCCCACGGGTTACGGGAAAACAGGACGATACGATCCTCTGGCCTTCTCTGTTATGCGATGGAATGCATAGGAGAAGTGTTCGAGTCTTCCCCAACAGCCTTTTAGGTTATCCGGTTCAGCGAGGAAAATCTCAGTCCCAGAAGACACGATCGGGCCGGCTCGAAAACTAGACAAATGCATATCGCCTTGTGTAGCCTAAGATATTGTGTGTGTGTGTGTGTGTGTGTGTGTGTGTGTGTGTGTGTGTGTGTGTGTGTGTGTGTGTGTGTGTGTGTGTGTGTGTGTGTGTGTGTGTGTGTGTGTGTGTGTGTGTGTGTGTGTGTGTGTGTATATGTGTGTGTGTACGTGTATGTGTGTGTGTGAGTCTGTGTGTGTGTGTCTGTATGTGTGTATGTGTGTTTGTGTGTGTTTGTGTGTATGTGAGTGCGCGCGTATATATATATATATATATATATATATATATATATATATATACATATTATTTCTAGACATTTATATGAATATATATATTTTGCACTGATATTCAGAGTACCCTGTCAAAATGGTGGCTGCATTTTACACGACAATGTACTCTGCTTTCGGTGGGAAATTCCATTGAGTGGTCGCACGCTGGCTGTGTTTGTAAGGTTATTGGAGGGATTTTTCTTTTTTGCTTTTTGCTCTTTTTTGCTTTTTCTCCTTTTCTCTGGTTCCACTGCGTGTCCCTCCCCGTTTCTCACATGTTTTCCTTTTTCAATTCCGTTTGTTCCTTTGATTTCCATTCTTTTATATTTTATCATGACGCTCCTCTACTCCTCTTTCGCGCTCAATCTGGTTTCTCTCTTTCTCTCTTTGTGTGTGTGTGTGTGTGTGTGTGTGTGTGTGTGTGTGTGTGTGTGTGTGTGTGTGTGTGTGTGTGTGTGTGTGTGTGTGTGTGTCTCAACCTCTGTCTCACTCTTTCACTTCCCCTATTTCTCTCTCTCTCTCTCTCTCTCTCTCTCTCTCTCTCTCTCTCTTTTCTCTCTCTCTCTCTCTCTCGCTCTCTCTCTCTCGCTCTCTCACTCTTAGTTGATGTGTTAGACAAGGTAAACCCTACCGTACTTGGTGGCACTTTTCCTATTATTCTGACTGTCGTCAGGCGATTTTATTTATCTCGGATGCACCCCAGCAGATGATTCTCTTCAATCACAGGACGTCCACAACCTGAGAAGTGGGTCTTGACCCATAAATAGTTCGATCAAGATGGGGTCCGCCAATCTAACATCCAATAAAATTGACGTTTGTTTCAATGACGTGTTGGATTGCGTCACAATAGCACGACGTCAATGCCCAGAACATAAACCTCTAATTGACGCCATGAATAAACGATGGGTAAAGTTTGCCTGAACCATTTTGCCTCACCATGAAATGAAAAGAAACGGTTCTTTTCCCCAGCCCTCCGGTGTAGATAAAATGCTCTATTCCATTTCGTTTCGTTCACTGACCGCGTTTTTCATTCGTCAGGGGGTGAAAAATCAGTTTTGCGTATAACTGTTATCGCAAATGCTGTTACTTTATGTCGCTTTGCATCTTTTTTTATTTGTGTTTATCTAATGTGTTAACCCCAGTAATATCTCTGAATTGTAAGCTGCCTTTACTACCCAAACATTTTTAGATAGTATCGTTGTCTCTGATTACTGCTAACAAAAATTAATAAAGTAAAAGATAAACTAATAAAGAATAATGAATAAAAATGAATACAATAAACGAAATAAAGAATGAAAATAGATAAAAAATAGAAAGAAAATAAAAAATTAGTAGAAACAAATAAAAATATACAACAACAATGATAAAAGTCTGACAATAACAATGATAATAATAATAATAACAAAAATAACAATAACTACAGTAACTTAAAAAGGCTCTCGTTCGAACAATACATCTTGACTACTCATTAATGAAAAAGAACCAAATACGAATAAATAAATAAACAAAATAAAATGAAACAAAACAAAATAACAAACAGGGAAGACCTAATTAAAAAATAGAAGAAGAAAAGGACAGGAGGAGAGGAAGAAGAGGAAGAAAAAGAAAAAGAAGAAGGTAGAGAAGAAGAAGAAGAAGAAGATGAAGAAGAAAAAGACAGGAGAGGAAGAAGAAGAAGAAGAGGAAGAAAAAGAAAAAGAAGGTAGAGAAGAAGAAGAAGAAGAAGAAGAAAAAGACAAGAGGAGAGGAAGAAGAAAAAGAAGAGGATGTCGAAGAAGAAGGTAGAAGAAGAAGGTAGAGGAGGAAGGTAGAAGAAGAAGAAGAAAAAGAGAAGAAGAAGAAGCTAGAGAAGAAGAAGAAGAAGGTAGAGAAGAAGAAGTTATATAAGAAGAAGAAGAAGCTAGAGAAGAAGAAGAAGCTACAGAAGAAGGTAGAGAAGAAGAAGAAGAAGGTAGAGAAGAAGAAGAAGAAGGTAGAGAAGAAGAAGAAGAAGGTAGAGAAGAAGAAGAAGAAGAAGAAGTTAGAGAAGAAGAAGAAGAAGAAGGTAGAGAAGAATAAGGTAGAGAAGAAGAAGAAGGAGAACAAGGTAGAGAAGAAGGAGAACAAGGTAGAGAAGAAGAAGAAGAAGGTAGAGAAGAAGAAGGTAGAGAAGAAGAAGGTAGAGAAGAAGAAGAACGCGAAGAAGAAGAACGCGAAGAAGAACGCGAAGAAGAAGAAGAAGAAGAAGAAGAAGAAGAAGAAGAACGCGAAGAAGAAGAAGAAGAACGCGAAGAAGAAGAAGAAGAAGAAGAAGAAGAAGAAGAAGAAGAAGAAGAAGAAGAAGAAGAAGAAGAAGAAGAAGAAGAAGAAGAACGCGAAGAAGAAGAAGAAGAAGAACGCGAAGAAGAAGAAGAAGAAGAAGAAGAACGCGAAGAAGAAGAAGAAGAAGAAGAAGAAGAAGAAGAAGAAGAAGAAGAAGAAGAAGAAGAAGAAGAAGAAGAAGAAGAAGAAGAAGAAGAAGAAGAAGAAGAAGAAGAAGAAGAAGAAGAAGAACCAGAAGAAGAAGAAGAAGAAGAAGAAGAAGAAGAAGAAGAAGAAGAAGAAGAAGAAGAAGAAGAAGAAGAAGAAGAAGAAGAAGAAGAAGAAGAAGAAGAAGAAGAAGAAGAAGAAGAAGAAGAAGAAGAAGAAGAAGAAGAAGAAGAAGAAAAGCGAAGTGTCTCGCTGGACGGGGAAACTTGGCCTGGCACCCTTCCAGGTCCTTCTGATGGCACAGTGCCTCTTGAAGCCGCTTCCCGTGACCCTGAACCGCGAGGCGGGGTCCTAACTAGTTCAGGGAACCCCCTGAAGAAGGGGGGGAGACTTGGGAATTGTAGACAAAAAGGGCCTCTCGGGAGGTCCCCGAGAGATGTCGGAATGAAAAAGAAAACGGAGAGGAAGTCCTTTGCATTTATTAGTTGTAGTGGCGGGAGACGAGTCCTTGCCTGAAGGGGCAAGTAAGGGGTCAGGTATGGGGGAAGTTGTGGAGTATTAATTGGGGCAGGTATAGGTAACAGGTACGGAGGCAGGTATGGGGCAAGTATGGGGCAAATACGAAGGGGGCAGGTATGGGGCAAGTACGAGGGGACCAGGTATGGGGGCAGTAATGGAGGACAGGTATGAGGGGAGGTATGGAGGCAGTTATGGGGATAGGTATGGGGGCATGTATGGGGGCAGGTATGGATTCGCAGGTATGGGGCAAGTATGGGGGCAGTTACGGGGGTCAGGTATGGGGGAAATTATGGGGATAGGTATGGTGGCACCTATGGGGTAGGTATGGGTCGCAGATATGGGGCAGGTATGAGGCAAGTATGGGGGCAGGTATGAGGCAAGTATGGGGGCAGGTATGAGGCAAGTATGGGGGCAGGTATGGGAGTAGGTATGGGGTATGGTGGTAGGTATGGGGACAGGTATTGGGGAAAGAATGGTGCAAGTATGGGGTAAGTACGGAGCAAATATGGGGGTAAGCATGGACCATGTATGGGGGCAAGTATGGGAAAGTTATGTTTACTCTATCCGCTGATGATGATTTTGTTCAGATGTAGTTAACGTGCAGCAATTGGGTCACAAGTCAAACGATTTCATTAAATAATTTGAATATTTTTTTCTGGCCAATGGCAGATTATTTCATTCAACTATGAGAATCCTTTGGTCCCTTAAAGATAAAAAAAAGAACATCTATGAAATCCTAAAAGTGGGTAAGTCATGAATTATTTAATTTTATTTTGCCATGTCATCATTTTTTTTTTAAGTTTCCGGCCGAACCAGTTGAATGTAATAAAATTCGAAGTTTGAAAATTCACTTGAATAAACACGACATTTTTCCTCACTGAAAGGTCTCCTGTCCGCTTTCATGCTTCGTCATTTTAAGTTACAAATTCGATTAGCTCTTTCTGGGTTAAAAGACCTCACAGGCACTCAAAATAGTCAGAGCTTCTACGATACCGCACCGAAAATGTCTAATCATAGGGGAAGGGATTTTTTATTTTATTTTTTTTTTATTTATCTATTCATTTAATTTTATTTATTTATTCATTTATCTTTTAGTTTCCAGTCACAAAATACGTGGCTTCAGTCTGTAGAGGTGTCACTAGAAATCCCTAAAATAATGATTGCTTAAAACATATACAGTCAATACAGTATCCATGGAGTTGAGTATGCGAGTCCCTTGGCTGGGTTTAGATCAAAGTGGATTAAGGTCAAAATGGGTTAAGATCAAACTAGATTAAGATCAAAGTGGGTTCAGATCAAACTGGATTATGATCAAACTGGATTAAGATCAAACTGGGTTAAAATCAAATTGGGATAAGATCAAACTGGGTTGAGATCAAGCTGAGTAAAGATTAAACTGGTTTAAGATTAAACTAGGTCAAGGTTAAGCTGGGTTAAGATAATCTAGATTAAGATTAAACCGGCTTAATATTAAACTGGGTCAAGATTATCTCGTTAAGCTGAGTACGATGCCATAATCTATACATTTCTTATACCTAGAAAGAAGATGAAAAAATTATTTAGTACAGTACATGTACACAATAAGTGTACAATAAGTGTACACAGCAAGTGTACACGTACGCAATAAGCGTACATGTACACAATAAGGGACCTGTTTAAACTGTACAAGAAGACACGTCTTCAGAAGCCCACTCTGGTTGCCTCTTCAGTTCTTCACGAAATTTTCATTCTGTCGCTCTCTAATTCTTCGATAATTTTTCCTTCTTTCCTTCTTCTATCTTTCACTAAATCTTTATTTTCTCCTTCAATTTTTTTTTTCGAAATCTTCATTCTCTCTCCCTCCAATTCTTCACCAATTTCCATCACCCTTCAGTTCTTCATGAATTTTTCATTATTTTCCCTCTTCAGTTCTTGAAGAATTTTTTATTCTCTTCTTTTTTTTCACGAAATTCTTGAATAAAACTTCATCCTCTCCCTCTCCAACCCTTCAAGATATTTCTATATCTTTTCTTCTTCGGTTATTGAAGACATTTTCATTCTCCCCTATTCAATTCTTCAAGAAATCTTCATTCTCTCCAATTCTTCAAGATTTTTTTTTCCTCTCCCTCTTCCATTTTTTACGAAATTTCCAATTTTTAAGACATTTTCATTCTCTCCCTATTTAATTCTTGAATAAAATTTCATTTTCTCCTCCTCCAATTCTTCAAGAATTTTTCATTCTTTTCCTCTTTAATTCTTGAATGATTTTACATTTTCATCCTCTCCAATTCTTGAAGAAAATTTTTTCTCCCTCTTCAATTCAAGAAATTTCCAATATTTTCCTATTCATTTCTTAAGGAAATATTCATTCTCTCCCTCTTTGTTTCTTGAAGAATTTCCATTCACTCTCTCCCTCTTCAATACTTCACGAAATTTTTATTCTCTCCCTCTTCCATTCTTCGCAAAATTTTCATTCAATATCCCAACCCCAGCCCAAGAACTGAAGTATAGCTTCTTCAAAGCCCTATCCAAGGCGTTAACCATATTCAAACTCGTCTTCAGCCGCGCCAAACAAGAGGAGTCTTAGCTTGTCCGAAAGGGTCGTCTTTAAGTCAAAGGAAGTCTTGAGAATCCTTCAAGAAAAAAGAAGGAAAAAAAAGGGAAATACAAAGATGGAAAGTGTAAATTTGTTCTTCTCCGAGAGAAAGATGTTCGGTCAGCTTTTAACTTTTTGTATTAAGAAGAATTTAATTTTTTATTCTGGCTGTCCCCAGGTGATTTTATTTACCTATGTGACCCTCTTGAAAGAATTAGTCTCATCTTTCTTGTTCTAAGGAAGAATGGGATAAGCATAGTATATTGGAAAAACTGTTTTCTAATAATTTATCTAGTTTGTTAATTACGCTAATTTGGTCCCCGATGTAAATCAATTATTCAATCTTGGGTTATGTCACTGAAAATCTGGTAAGACTAATGTACCTTTGGCAAACTTCTGCAGACATCTCCGTCCTGATTACCTCGTCTTTCCAAAATCTTTCGACAGAATCTACGACGACATGGCCCGCATCTTCGAAGGTCATTAGGCTTTCTCATGAACACAGGCGCCGAAGAACTCCCCAGTCCCTTCCATGATTACCTTCTTTGGCTCAACGTCGTCCTCAAAGACCCTCTGGAAGGCCAATGAGTTCCTGAAGAGTATAAGAGTCCTCGACACCACAAAATGCTAGTGTCCCCTTTCCAAGATATTTGGATTACAAATATTATGTACCTCAATGGCCCAAGTGATCTCCACAGGTAGACAAAGAGGAGGAGGATGAGAAGGAGGAGGAAGAGGAGGAGGAGGAGGCGAAAGAGTAGGCGGAGGAGGAGAAGGAACAGAAGGAGGAGGAGGAGGAGGAGACTCAATTGACACAGAACGCTA
>NC_134790.1:22887139-22889639 GCF_046742065.1 Oratosquilla oratoria
CAATGCTTTAATGCATTTATATTCTGAATGAATTATTGCATCCAATTATGTCGGTCTGTGTATATTTGTGCAACTATGTTGAAAAACTTGTCTATATATTATCATTGCGCATAATTCGAACAGGTTTGCTGTATACAAAATATAAACTGAATACACACAATAGTTATAGGCCTCAGCGAAGTTATATTAGATGTATTTTAGAAATGCGTTTGTATGTGTGTGCATTAGAGAAAGGGAGTGTGCATGCATGCATGTATGCGTGTTTGTTTGTGTGCATGTGTTCGTGCGCACATACTGAACTAAAGAATGATCTATATTATGATTCCCTAGCCTGACCTAACCTGGACTAAGCTGACCTAATCTAACCTAACCTGAAGTAACCTGAATTAATTTGACTTAATCTAACTTGACCAAGCCTTGCCTCACCAGAGCTGGCCTGACCTAACCTGAACTAAGCTGACCTAACCTGATCTAATCTAACCTAACTTAACCTAAACCAATCTAACCTAACTTAACCCACCCTAACTTAACCTAACCCAACTTAAACTAACGCAATAAATCTAACTTAACCTAGCTTAACCTATCCTAACTCTGTAAATAATAACTATATAAGTGACGCCATCTTCTATCTTATTTCTATTTTCATATTTATTCATGTTTATAATTTTTGCAGTAATCAAATTTATCATCAATAGTCATTAGAAGTATTTTCGTTTTATTTGTCTATTTATCTTTTTTTTCAACAAAACTGCTTTATTCACGTGGAATTACCTCCATTATAGTTTGATATAGCTGCATATTTAAGAATTATTTTGACAATACATCATACATAAAATGTCCTTGTATTCTCTTCGAATCACCTTTTTCATCACTACCACCACAATCATCATCGCTATCACCACTATTACCATCACATCACCATCACCACCATATCATATCACCATGATGATGACCTTCATCACCATCATGATCATCACCATCTTCACAATCACAACTACACCATCATCATCGCTGTCACCACTATTACCATCACATTACCATCACCACCATATCATATCACCATGATGATGATCTTCATCACCATCATGATCATCACCATCTTCACAATCACAACTACACAATCACCGTCATCATCACCATCATCAGCATCATCACCACCCGCCATCATCACCGTCACCATATCCGAAAACAAAAATAACCATCAGGTAAGAATTAATGAATAAATAAATAAACAAATAAATAAATAAATGAATAAATAAAAAATAAAATAAAATACAATAAATAAATTAAAATAAATAAAATAAATCTAGTCCACACCCAAGTTACGTCAATCAGAAAGTCGGTGACAAGACATCGGACCCAGCCTCTCGCTTCTGTCCGCAGGAAAATGAGCACAATGAGCGTTCACACTGAAAAGGCAATTAACCGTTTGTCACTTGGTGTCTGCAATTGCAAGACGCTTTATCGATGCAAAGAAGACAGCCTTTTGAAGGTCTGCGCTAAGCAACGACTTATTATCTTTAACCATTAATTTCTAGCCTATTTATTAATTTATTTTTATTTTTATTTATTTATTATTATTATTATTATTATTTTTTTTTTTTTTTGGTGGTTGTGAGGAAGGGGAAGGGAGGTTTAACCCCAGACAACTCCATTCAGTTTAGGGAAACCCCTGGTATCAAGAAAAAATAAAATTATAAAATGTACATATATATTACGCATGCACGAACGCACGTACGCACGCACACACGCACGCAAGAACACAAGCACACACACATACATATCTATGTATACATATATATACACACAAACATATACGCACATACACATCCACACATCCATATAGATATTCCACTGCAGGCTTAAAACAAACCTCTAGATATCAAACACTAGATTTTTGCCTTTGACAGAAACACGAGTCCTCAGTTGGCGACTTCAAAAGACCTTTGTTGTCCAAAGTCTGGCGCCACGATTGTTATTAGAACAAGGCAACACCCTTGGAAAACAAAGCCTTTATTAACAGTACAATATTTAGTTCGCTACAGCTTTTTCAAGTACTTAAGAAAGCTCAAATTACTATAAAAATAAAGCTGAATAATGGATAAAGTTCTATAGAAATAGACAAGGCTTTAAATATAAAAAAAAAATTCTATAAGTAAATAAATGTATTACTAAATGAAAAATGTAGCTCTAAGTAGTATATATAATTCTAAATAAAAAATAGCTAAATAAATAAAACTCTAAATATATAAATAACAAATAGATAAATCAGCTTGGCGGAAGCCTAAAAATAAAGCCAAAGATAATCTTTCTGGACAGTTTGCTTTCAATTTGTACACCGAATTGCTGTAATGATCAACTGCATTACATAATGTGAGATTGCCCAGGGAAGGACAATGCGAAACGTGGACACAAATTTATATATTAAATGTGATAAGGCTGGACTCGGTGACTCGATCAAAAATTCTGAACCCACTCGGCCTCGGTCTCTGTCTCGATT
>NC_134790.1:22892139-22894639 GCF_046742065.1 Oratosquilla oratoria
TGTGAACTGGACGAGGATGGAAAGACTAAAATAGCGTCCTGTTTTTCCTCGGCTCCTAATGATGTGCTCATATCCAGCCCAAGGCGCGGTTGCTTGAGATGCTCATAAAAAGTGTTCTCACAAGAGCACGCACGCTAACACACACACACACACACACACACACACACACACACACACACACACACACACACACACACACACACACACACACACACACACACACACGCACACACACACACAGGGACACACACAGGGTTCAATTTTTTTTAATAAAAATGATGTTCCAATATATTTCCTTTAACATTACTATGGTGCCCCTAAGCTATTACTGTCATTAGATCTTAAAAATTTTGCAATAAAATCATTATGGTAACGTATATTTCGTTTCCCTTTATTTTGCATCTTTTACATAATTCAAAACAAGTACTTTTATTTGAATAGCCTATTAATAGTGGGAGGCTTAATATGCCCTATTATTTATTTTCTTCATCAGCATTATATGCACATTATGCAAAGTAGACCACTTGGAAAAAGAAACTAACGAAGCAGAGCGCTTTCGTATATTACATCTTCATTATGTGGGATATACTGGATGAGCAATTTTTTCTTTTTTCGTTTGTATGAACAATAGTCTTGCATTGAGGTATTCTACCATTTTACATTACAACAATTCCTTAAAACCGTCGATAACTGGACAATTATCTTGGTATTATTTCTTTTATCCCTCTAATCATGCATACAATTTCTTGAAATGTTTACTTGAAATAGATTCACTTGGTATTTAGATAATTAAATACCGGAATAAAAATTGTAAATGAAGAAGATCCGAATCTTCATTGTTATCGTCGTTAAAACAATGAAATCTAATTAGGTCAAGTCAGGTCACTTTAGGTTAGGATCCGTTAGGCGAGGTTCGGGTACGTTAGGTTACGTCAAGTAAATAAGGTTAGGTGAGGTTTGACTACGTCAGGTTAGGTTGGGTTAAGTTAGATGAGGTGAAGTGAAGTAAGGTGAGGTTAGGTTAGATTAGGTTCAGTTAGGTTAGGTGAGGTTTGACTATGTTAGGTTAAGTTAGGTGAGGTTCGGTTATGTTAGATTACATTAGGTTAGGTTAGGTTAGATTAAACGAGGTTAGGTGAGGTTCGGCTATGTTAGGTAAGTTAAGTTTCGTTAGGTGAGGTTCGACTACGTTAGGTTAGAAAAGGTTACGTTAGTTTAGGTTAAGCTAGGTTTAAGTTAGTTCAGGTGAGTTTAGGCTAGGCTAGGTTAGGTTAGGTGAGGTTTGCTATGTTAGGTGAGGATCGGCTACGTTAGGTGAGGTTCGGCTACGTTAAGCGAGGTTAGCCAACGTTAGGTGAGCTCCGGCTACGTTAGGTTAGGTTAGGCTACGTAAAGATAGATAAGGCTACATGAATTTAGGTTAGCCTACGTTAGGTTAGGCTAGGCTACGTTAGGTGAGGTGAGGTGAGGCAATTTGAGTTTAGGTGAGTAAGGTGAGGTGAGGTGAGGCAAGCTGAGTTTAGGTGAGTAAGGTGAGGTGAGGTGAGGTGATGTTAGGCTACATTAGGCTGCGTTAGGTTAGGTTAAGTATCAACAAACATTGGATGGGGTTTACAAAATACTATTATACTGAAGATCAAACTGATCGAGAGCCTATTATTTACATGTGAACGTTATCGCATTAGCGGAGATATTCTCTTCATATAAAGGGAGGTATCTATGTTCCTCAAGTTAATAAGGGGGGGATGAGCCTTACGCCAGGAGGCGCTGAGCTGCTGCAGCCGAAGCCGTGACCGTTGTTTGTACGAGCTTTGGGGACTGTTGGGTCATGTAACTAACTGGGGATAGGAGAGGAGATCGGGATTCGAACCCAGAACTAGGCAAACGCGAGACCAGCACGCATCCGATGACGCCACCGGCTTGCTACGATCAATCAGTCCGTTGTCCCAGGTCTCTCTTGCAGAAGACCCGAGACCCCTAGGTAACCGGTAACAGCCACAGGATTGTACCGAAAGTCAGTCATAGAGGAGATATGGTGTTGTTGTATTTACGTAAGGCTGGTTCCATAGGGATAGAATCGCTTGTAAACTACAGCCAGCAACAACAACAACAACAACATGACAGAATCACTAGTAAACTATAGCCAACAACAACGGCGACAACAACAGCAACAACAACAACATGAGGACAAAATCACTGGTAAACTATAGCCAACAACAACGACAACAACAAACAACATGAGGACAGAACCACTGGTAAACTATAGGCAACAACAACAACAACGACAACAATAACAACAACGACAACAACAGCAACAACAATAACAACAACAATAACGACAACAATGACTACGACAACAGTGGCAAAAAGAAACAACAACAACAACAACAGAGCAATGTAAAAAGAGGTGTTCGGTGTCTTCTTCCTTGTGGTGATTGTGTCTGCGGCAGCAAGAAGAGTTTAATTGAATCAGCCAATTAACTTGGTGACCGGATTTCCC
>NC_134790.1:22899639-22909639 GCF_046742065.1 Oratosquilla oratoria
TGCTGCTGTTGTTGTCGTTGTTGCTGTTGTTGTTACTGTTGTTGTTGCTGTTGTTGCTGTTATTGTTGTTCCTGTTGGCTGTATTTTGCGACTGCTGTCGATATGAGCAGACAGTGAACATAAACGGGTGGAGATAATTAACATTAAAAGTGTTTAGATCAGATTTAGGTTTGATGCCAATCTAATGGCTAATGGGGTAATGGCTGGGAGTGGAAGCTTTCTTTACATCAAATTACGATGAGTTATAATGATAAATCTTGAAGACCGACGCAAGACCTTTTGGTCCATAATTTTTCTCTTTCTTTTTCTCTCTCCGTTATTTGGTCCATAATTTTCTCTTTCTTTTTCTCTCTCCGTTACTTCTCCCAAATTGCCATTTTATTCCTTCTCATGGAGTAATTTAACCCCGTTTGAGGGCCAATGACCTAATTATCTAATTAGGTACGTATATAAAATCGACCCTTTTAACAACGACTTAATCCAAACAAAACTATTTGATTATATTAGTATAAACACACACGAATAAAAACAAACAAAATAAAAGTGAAAAAACAGAAATAAATAAATGAATGAAACAAATAATAAAGAAATGAAAACAGATTTCAAAACTAAGGATGAGAGAATCCACTCGTGTTTAACTGAGCAACGCCAAGAAAGAAATTGGTAATACTCGCATTTGTTCCAAATTCAGCGAGTGTCGAAGGGGAACAATTCATTTCCGGCCCTCACGTCCCCCCCCCCTTTTTTCTTCTTCTTCTTCGTTTTCTTTTCAAATGTCTACTGGCTCTGTTACCTGAAGCCCCACAATGCCATCCCCCCCCCTTGCCTTTCTTCTTCTTCTTCTTCTTTTGGTTTTCAAGGCTCCACTGGTTCTGTCATCAGAAACTACAAAATATCAAAATATTTTCTTGAAGAAATTTTCAGTATAAATCAAGTCTGCTGTCAACAGAAAACGATTAAATTCTTCAGGATATTTTAACCATCGGGTAACACGGATGTCTGAAAGACGAATAAAATTGTCACGTTCACCCCTTCCGTAGAAGACGATACTTTTCCTTTATACACACACACACACACATATTATATATATATATATATATATATATATATATATATATATATATTGCTGGTAACCACTAAGGAAATCGGAAGGAAACAGTAATTCCGATTTCCTTAGTGGTTACCGGCAAAATTTGTGGATCACGTGTTTCTTTAGTGATCTTTATATATATATATATATATATATATATATATATATATATATAATATATATATATATATATATATTACATATATATATATATATATATATATACATATATATATCGCTCTCTCTCTCTCTCTCTCCTCCTCTCTCCCTTTCCCCCTTTTTTAACGTAGCTTCACGGTACAGAAACTCCCGTAGCTTATGAATTACTATTGATGCTCAGCTACACAAATTACTTCTTACAACGTATATATTTATCATACGAATATCTATTATACAGAACTTCTGTCTTACTTAAACATTCTTTTTAGAAACATCCCGATGGAAAGGGACGTGGTCTAATGTATTATTTAACCTCGATTTTTTTACATGCATATTTGTGTGCGTGTGTGTGAGTGTGTGTGTGTGTGTGTGTGTGTGTGTGTGTGTGTGTGTGTGTGTGTGTGTGTGTGTGTGTGTCAGACAAGGACAAATAATGATGCACATTTAAAAAAAATTAAAATAATAAACGAATAGATAAATGAACATATAACCTATCCAGAGGACATGGCAAGACGAATAAAATAATTAACAAAAACTAAAAAAAGCGTGAGAAAAATAACAATTTTTTTTTAATCACAGGATTCAACCAAACATTTAACGGTGTATGAAATAAATGAAAAGCGGGCAACAAATTATACTAAAATATACGAGAAGATAGTCGTGTTAAGGACTTAAGATTAGATATTGATTATATAATAATAGTAATAAAATAGTAAATTAGCAGTATAACTATAAAATAGTATCAAAATAAAACAGCAATAAAATGATAAAAATGAAATAATAAAAATAACAAGATAAAACAATAGAATAATATAAGAAAACAATAAAAAAATGAAATAATACCAAAATAGCAATAAATTAATCAAATAAGTTTACAAAATTATAAAATGCTAAAGGAAATAGTAATAATAATGATATCAATAATAACTTATGATGATGACGATGATGGACGACGACGATGACGACGATGGACGACGACGTTGATAATTAATGGACGACGACGACGACGGTGGTGGTGGTGATGATGATGATGGTGATAATGACGGTGATGATGATGATGACAACGACACCGATGATGGTGATGGTGATGATGGTGATGATGATGATGGTGATAATGACGGTGATGATGATGACAACGACACCGATGATGGTGATGGTGATGATGATGATGATGATGACGACGAAGACGACGACGACGACGACGACAACAACAATAATAACAATAATGATAATAAAATTATAAAAGAACTCTAGCACGATCCTAACTTCCTCACAACATACATTTACTCCAACAGATGGTTATATTCAGCTGAGGACTCTCGGAAGGCCCCCGAAGCCCCCTAAACCAATCGGCGGAAGAGCCCTTCTCTCGAGCAACCGGATGATTGGGGAGATGCTCCTTCCCAACGTCCCCCAAGCCTCTTCAGTCTTCTTAAAACCTCTTCATTCTACTTTCAATCCACATGGAGCCTCTGTACGCCAACTGGGGTGGCGACTGCTTAAGTTTTATGTAATCAATATTTCAGAGAGACTATAACTATTCCCCTACGGACCAGAGTAACGTAGTATTTTCTTATATCTGGAGAGTAGTCTCCTTAAAAAAAAGGTCTTATTGAGTTTTAAATAATTTTCGTGGATAATACAAAGTGGCTTTGAATACTTGTGTCAACATAAGATTTTATGGAAAAGTTTTTTACTCGGTTAATCAAAGAAAATTTTTTAATCTAAGCTTGGGTGTTCCTTGAGCAAAACAAAAATCCTCTCCTCAGCAAAGGGTCTCACTTCCAGGCGAATGAAATTGCCTGCTGTTAGCCAGAACTGAAACTGTAAGGTAATCCTTCATTGTCTATAAACGTCCATTTTTTTCTTCTTCTTCTCTTTTGTCTCCTCTTTTTGTCCCTTCTCTCTTCTCTTCTTTTTTCTCCTTCTACCTCATCTCCCCTCTCTCTTCTCCCCTTTTTTTCACCTCATCTCCCCTATCGCTTTGCTCTCTCATCTCCCCTCTCTTTTTCCCTCACATCCACTCTCTTTTCCCCCCATATCCCCTCTCTTTTTCCTTCATATCTCGTCTTTTGCCTTCATCTCTCTTTCTTCCCTCCTTTCTTTTCTTTCAGTTTCTCTTTTCTCTTTTTTCCCCATCTTTCTTCTCTTCTCTTCATCTTTCTCGCTTCTCGTTCCTCTTCTCACTTCTCTATTCTTTCGAAGACGTCTCAACGAGACGACTTACAAACAAAAGCCCATCGGATTTGGCTCCCATATTGATTCCATAAATACACAATGCTTTTGTTTCCTCGTCTGTACATATCACAGCTCCTGCATACGCACGTATAACACATTTTACAAAAGTAAATATCACCGCAGTGTTTCGTCCTATCACGTGACACAAATCGGTTCGTGCGTATAAACATAAATTAACTGGTCGGCCGGGTTAGAGCGTCGCTACTTGCGGCGGAGGTCGAGGTGACGGTAGTTCGAATCTTGCCGCCGGTGGGTTGGACCAAGGGCATAGATCATTAAATTCCACGCTACAAAATTCTCTGTAAGGGGCACCGTCCTAGCCTCCTATTTACCTCGGTAGGGTAAGCAAGGTGTATATGTGTACATATATATATATGTATATATATATGTATATATATATGTATATATATATATATATGTATATATATATACAGTATATATATATATATATATATATATATATATATATATATACATATATATATGCATATATATATGTATATATATATGTATATAGATATATACATACATAATATATATATATATATATATATATATATATATGTATACATATATATATAAATATATAAATATATATACATAATATATATATGTATACATATATATATATATATATAAATATATATATACATAATATATGTATATATATATGTATATATATATATATATACATGTATATGTATATATATACACATATGTATATATATATATATATAATATATATATATATATCATATATATATATATATATACATATTTAGCGTTTCGAGTTTGAGTAACAATCAAATTAAATCCTCAAAGAGAAATAAAATACAGTAAGTGTATAACGCAAAATCTTACGTCATGGTATATCACATAAATTAAACTATTGTAATTAATCCTGAAAAGAAATGTATAACGAAAACCTTATATCGTGAGGCAATCGCAAGGTTTGGACTTAGTTAACTTTTGAAAGAAGTTAGAAAACCTAAAACTCTGATTACGAATATTTGCATAAAAGAAGCCTCCATTGGAATTTCATAAAAAAAATTTCTTGCACGGGTCACATTTGCGTACCACGTGACACTACCGTTCCTCCTCTGGGTGCCACTTGGTTCTTCAGTTCTTTCTCAAGGTCCAGCTCGAGCCTGAGTACTTGTTCTTCTTTACAAATAAATAAGAGGTGAAGGGGAGGAACCTACCCCTGGAGACGCTTAGTAGCCATGGTCGAAGCCCTATGCGCTTGGACCGCAGGGATGGGTAACAAACAATCACTGCTGGGAATCGGAGGAGTGCGGGATTCGAACCCGCGACTCTGCAAACGTGAGACTAGTACGATTCCGATTACGCCATCAGCGTAATGGATGGAATATTTATTAATTATACATTATATTTCATGAAGATTAGTTTAACGACTTCGAAAGTGACACTCGTAAAATTGCTGGTTTCGCATTCACTTAGTTGTGAGTTCGAGTCCTGTATTTCTTTCGCTCAGATTCCCAGCAGTGACGAGTTGTTCCCTGTAGAACCCCCAAAGCGCATCATAGGGAGAAAGTGGGATCTTCTGACCCACCTACTCAGTGCCTCCTGGCGTAGGGTCTAGAATCTTTACATACGAACAGACTCTTCCTCGTTGTTCATGGTTTCCTATTCTTCAAGTGAACGTCTCCTTAACCTAAACATTTCCTCTACGATCCACCTCCAACCCGTTCTTGCCCCCAACAACAGAAACGCAGGTTATCGCCGCTGACAATATCCATTTCTTTTTATTCTGTCTGCGTCCAAGCTACGTTCGGTAGAGAAGCGGGTCATTTATCACCAACCAGCACTTCAGAAAGCTATCGTGCCACTTCTAACTTGTCTTTCCTAGAATATGGACACTCCCGTTTCTCAGTATCCTCTCAACCACCGTATCCTACGACCTCGGGTTCACATCCAAAACTCTGGAGGAATCTTCATCCTTCCTGGAGGACCCTTCGCCAGGTCCCCCTGACCCCTGGCCCATCTAGCCCCGTCCTTCTTCATCCACGAACACTTTTTCGTGTCCCTAAAATGCCCGAGATATGGGCCTGATGTCTATGCCAAAGGAACCTGGACAAGGAAGTTGACTGGCCTTCGAGAACTTCCACAGTCAACTCCCTGAAGTCCCAGAGGAACACAAAGCTTCCCCAGAGCTTCCTTCCTATCTTCTATCCTTCCTTCACTTCCTTCCTTCCCTCCTACCTTCCTTCCTTTCTTCCAGCTTCCTTTCTCTTTCCTTCCTTGGTTTCTTCCTTCCTGCTTCCTTCCTTGCTTGCTTTCTTTCTTCTTGCTTCTTTTCTTCCATCCTGCTTCCTTTCTCCCTGGTTCCTTCTTTTCTTACTTCTTTGCTTTCTTCCTTCTTTTTAGCTTCTTTTCTTTCCTTGTCTGCTTGTTTCTTTCCTTCCCTTCCCGCTTCCTACCTGCCTCCTTCCTTCCTTCATCCTTCCTTGTTTTCTTCTTTCCTTTTTTTCATCCTGCTTCCTTCCATCCTGCTTCATTTCTTCCTGGTTGGGTCCTTCCTCCCTTCCTTGCTCTCTTCTATCCTTCCTTTCCTACTTCCTTCCTTCCTTCCCCCTTGATTTCTTCCTTTCTTACCTCCTTGCTTGCTTCCGTCTTTCCTTCCTTCCTTGCTTCTTTCTTCCATCCTTTCCTTTTTCCTTCCTCCCTCCTTCCTTCTTTCCTTTTTCCTTTCTTCTTTCTTCCCTCCTTCCTTCTTTCCTTCTTTTTTTCTTCCTTCCTGCTTCCTTCCTTCCTTCCTCCCTTTCTGGTTGCTTGCTTTCTTAGTTCATTATTTCATCCTTCCTTCCTTTCTTCATTCCTCCCTTTATCGTTCATTCCTTCCTTTCTTCTTGCTTTCTTCCTCCCTCCTTCTTTCATGGGACAGAGGAACATAAGAATGAAGAAGACTACAAGGACTCCTGCACTAGGCTGTTTCATGTCCATTACCACCTATTATCCCCACCCATAAAGTTATCTAATATTCTCTTAAAATAACCGATAGTTACTCATTTTATTCCACTCTACTGGAAAACCAATTCTTGCCTATTTCCTTCTTAAATCTAAAATTGTCCAATTCAAATCCATTACTGCGAGTCCTGCCCTGTTGTCTTAATATGATGACCTTGTTTGCATCATCCTTGTTAAAGCCCTTGTTCCACTTGAACACCTCTATTCGATCACCCTATGCCTGTCCTCGTAAGGTAAATGTCTGAGCACATGTATCATTTTGGTCATTCTCCTCTGTACTGATTCTAGTGAACTAAAATCGATTCTACAAGGTGAAGACCAACACTTTGCCGCATAGTCAAAGATGGGTCTAACTAACGCCAGAGTTTGATAACTACTTCTGCACTTCTATTCGTAACCACCCTAACAATGAAACCTAATTCACTGTTTTCTGGATTTAAGGTCAGGACTCACTAGCATTCCCAAGTCTCTCTCGCACTCACTTTTCTCTAAAAAGGATTACAAAGGAAGAGCATGCTGACAAAAGACCTTTTGGTCCATAACTAGGTCGGATGCGGGGAAAATGATAATGATAAATCAAATGAATAAATAAATAAATAGATGATAGTAAACAAACAGATGAAATGAAGTACTTTATAATAAATAATGCATAGAAATAATAGAAAATAAAGATAAATTATTATAAATGAACAAATAAGTAGTAATGAATAAATGAATAAGATGAAATAAATGGCAGGCATTACAGCATCTTGCTTGGGTGTTTATCTAAACGAATCTTAAAGCTTCGAAATGAACTACATTGCACTGCCTCTGCAGGAAGTTTATTCCATTCATTTACTACACGGTTGGCGAAGTTGTTTCTACCCACTTCCAAATGAAACCTAATTCCTGACAGTTTTAGACCATTATCTTTTGTTTGCTTTGTATTCATTGTAAAAATTTCGTCACTTCTGATGTTGTCAATTCCCTTTAGAATCTTAAAAACCTGTATCAAATCACCTCTGAGTCTACGTTTTTTGGGGGAAAATAGATTCATATGTTTTAGTCGATTTTCGTATGATCTATTTCTGATATATCGAATAAGTTTTGTGGCTCGCCGTTGTACTTTTTCCAATCTGTCAATGTCTTTAACGATATTCGGTGACTATACGGAAACAGCATATTCCAAATGTGGACGAACTAACGATTTATATAGCTTATTAATGACAGATGGACTTTTAAAACCAAAAGATCGTGCAATCAGTCCTAGAATCTTATTTGCTTTCTCCGAGGCAAAAATAAACTGCTTAGATGATTTTGAATAATTACTGATAATTACGGCGAGATCCTTTTCACTATCCATTTTTGTTAACGAATTTCCAAATAATTTGTAATCGTACCTACTGTTATTTTTACCTATATGCAAAACCTTACATTTACTTGTATTAAATTTCATTAGCCACTTTTCAGACCATTGCTGTAGTTTATCTCCTTGAATAAATAATTGGTTTAAGTGATCATTTGCCATTCCGTACTGTTTTGTATTCCTTTCTTCCTACCTCCTTCCTTTCTTCCTTCCTTTCCGATTCCCTCCTTTATTTCTTCCTTCTCTGCTCCCTCCTTCCTTCTCTCCTTCCTTTCTGTTAACTTCCTGCTTCCTTTCTTCCTTCATTCCATCTTTCTTTCTGCTTCCTTCCAACTTCCTTCCTTCCTGCTCCCTTGCTTCTTTTTTTCTTTCTTCCTCCCTGCCTTCCTTCCTCCTTCCTTTCTTCCTTCCTTTCTGCATGCATGCTTGCTTCCTTCCTTCTTCCCTACATTCTTCTTTCCTCTCTCACTTCCTCCTTCCTTCGTTACTTCCTACTACCATTCCTTCCTTCCTTCCTTCCTTCCTCTTTCCAACCCCAAACTTCCCTGCTACCGTCCCACTCCATCCCAATCCATCCACCACCCTCGTACCCAACCCACAACCTTTCTCCCCCTTCCACCGCTTCCACATAAACAGGAGAAACTCCACAGTGTCGTACCACCCACACCCCGGGTTTTTATCTTTCTTGACTAAAAGCTTCATTTCCGGTAATTTTTGGTAATTACACTCCCGAGATCGGGAACAATAATCTCCGTTCCGGGTTGCCACATGACATACGATTTCATTCAGTTCAGGAGAAAGTCTTGAGGGAAAACTAGATCTCATTCGGTCGAGAAGACATTTATTCCCCCCCCAAGTTTGGAAATTTGCTGAAGAAATTCGCCTGGCGACAAGCAGCAAGTCTACGGGACAGGTCACTGTGTTGAGTGGGTCAAGGCGAAATATCACATACACACACACACATACACACACACACACACACACACACACACACACACACACACACACGCACACGCACGACTCGATGGCGCAGTAATAGAGTTCACGGCTGCCACTACGGAGGTCCGGGTTCGAATCCTGCCCAGAACTAAAAAAAATTCAGTATCGCTGCACTGCGGGTCGTTACTCCAACTCTTGTAGGCGGGAAGTTGTATGTGTGTGTGTGGGCGTGTAGGGTCACAGCATTATCCATAGACAGGTCATATATGAGCTCTGAGCTTTCTTCCGTGAAGGAAATAGCTGTCGATCACGAGCCCAACACGTGATCCAAGACCATGGTGAATCACACACACATACATACACACATACACCCTCCTCCAACCTTTTTTTCTTCTCCAGCGCGGTCTTCCTCCTCATCTCGTTCATCTTCCTCTTCCTCCTCCTCCATGTTCTCTCGCGATGCTTCTTCTCGGCGTCAGTTTCTTCCTCCTTGCTCGCTCGCTCGCGTCCCTCTTCCCTCCTCTCTCCTTTTCTTTCTTTCTTTATATATCTTTGTACTCGCACGCGCGTATGTGTGCATATATGTGTGTGTCTGTGTGTGTGTGTGTGTGTGTGTGTGTGTGTGTGTGTGTGTGTGTGTGTGTGTGTGTGTGTGTGTGTGTGTGTGTGTGTAGGGGGGTGTATGTGTGTGTGCGTGCGCGAGAGCGTGTACATATGTGGTTGTCAATGTCTTACTCAGTTTTATTAAATTTGGCAAAGGAATCTTCTCAAGTTCCCTTTCTCTCTCTCTTTCTTTCTTTCTCTCTCTCTCTCTCTCTCTTTACTACCCCAAGTCCAACTTTTCCATGTGCATTATCCTCACCAGGGAGATAAAACCACCAGAATAAAATCATTCAAGTGGTCCCGGAAGGTGTCAGCTGAAAGAGCTCATCGCCTCTTTAACAACGTGACATGAATAAAATCGCCAGACGACAGCTAGAACAAATAGAAAGGTGCCACCCGGTAGGAAAGGGGTTCATGCAATCCTTAATACTTGTTAGATTAATACTAGAGTGTCATATGACACAGCGTCAGATAATATATCATTCGATTTATTTATTTTTTTTGCAGACTCGTATCCTTAATACTTGCTAGATTAATACTGGAGTGTCATATGACACAGCATCAGATAAAATATCACTCGATCTAAATTTTTTTTTTTTTTTTTTGCAGACCCTTACTTCATTTTTTCATTATCTCCA
>NC_134790.1:22914639-22919639 GCF_046742065.1 Oratosquilla oratoria
CTCTTTCACTATAAATATTAATAACACCAAAAAATACTATCCGGCTAGTTCACAGAATATGGGGGTGACTCAGCTACAACTACAAAATAAAAATAACCAAGACGCAAACGCCGACATCCTCAAGGCACCTACGTATGCGTCACCGTATGGAAGGGGTTAAAGATGTCCGTCCTCTCTGCCCCACTCTATATATACGTACATACAATATTCGCACATACACATACATATATAATTTTTTCCAATTAAGTGTAGCCATTTCCTTTTCTCAAAATTGTTTAATTCTCTCTTCTTGTCGTCCTTGCTGTTCTGATCCATAATCTACACCAATACCACCATATACAAACGAGAACAAACTTCATATGTTTGACATATACAGTTCTATTCCTTTAGGGAAAGAGATCCGATCCATTGATAAAGAGAATATAAACAAATCAAAACCGAAAGCCTCGGATGATGAAGATCAAGATTTGTAATATGATCCACCATATACAGAGCGCTCTCTCATTTCTAATACATCGCTTCCTCTTCCTCCTCCTCTTTCCCACCTCCTCCTCCCCCTACCTCCCACCTCCTCCACATTCCTTACCCTTCCCCCTCCTTTCCATATCCGTCCAGCGAGACGGGCGTCAGAGAACATCATCGCCCTTCTACAAAACACGTCAACCCCTTCACCTCCACCTGGAAGTGCAGCCCCGATGGACTGGTTTTCTGTTCCCGGACTGTGGCCAAGATCACTTTGCTCTCTATATTTTCCCATCAGGAGAGCTGACAACCGGCGACTGCTCCCCTACGCGGATGAAACACAGACAGTATCCCTGTGTTTCTTCCTAGAGAAAGCTGTGGGAGAGGCCGAGGATTGTTGCCGGTAAACACAGGGCTGCGGGTTTTCAGTTCATGAAATTCATTATACCATCATATCATCGCCATAAAATCATAACTTTACCATATCATCATCATATAATTCATATAACATCAATACATCATCATATGATATATACCATGATGCCATCACCATACCATCATATAATACCAACGGCGAGCCATAAAACTGATCCCAAATATAAAAAACGAATCATACGAAAATCGACTAAAACAAATCTGGTTTTCTTTATATATATATATATATATACATATATATATATATATATATATATATATATATATATATATATATATATATATATATATATAAAGCGTAGACTCAGCAGAGACTTGATACAGGTCTTTAGGATTCTAAGCGAAATTGACATAAAAAGTAACAACATTTTTGCAGTGAATGAGAACCCGACAAGAAATAATGGTCTCACACTGTCAGGTAACAGATTTAATATGGAAGTGGGTAGAAACAACTTCGCCAACCGTGTAGTTAATGATTGGAATAAACTTCTTGGAGAGGCAGTGCAATGTAGTTCAGTTCGAAGCTTTAAGATTCGTTTAGATAAACATCTAAGCAAGATGATGTAATGCCTGCCATTTATTTTATATTATTTGTTTATTTGTTTGTTACTGTCTGTTTATTATTATTTGCTTGATTTTCATTTATTATTATCTGTCAATTTATCATCTATCATTTACGCGTCTGCTTATTATTTAACTATACCTATGTATCTATTCATTTTGTTATTATTTATATTACTATTATTTTTATATATCTATTTATCATTATATCATTATATATTTTTTCGCATCCGACCTAGTTATGGACCAAAAGGTCTCCTGTCGGCATGCTCCTTTGTTATCATTTCTTCGTTGTGATATTTCTCCAGTATATTACCCGCTCTTCCCGTTTTCTCTTCTGGCCTCGTCCTCCCCCCCCCCCCCCGCAGCAGTAGGTCCGACCCTCTCACCGTCCGCCTCGTATTACCTGCTGTCCCTTTTTCAGCTCACTCCCCTTTCTATCTCTCCCTCCCCCTCTCTCTCTCTCTCTCTCTCTCGCTCTCTCTCTCTCTCGCTCTCTCTCTCTCTCTCTCTCTCTCGCTTTCTCTATACCTCTCTCTCTCTCTCTCTCTCTATCTATCTATACCTCTATCACTCTCCATCTACCTCTCTTAGTCTCCCTACCTCCCTCGCTCTCTCACTGTACCCCTCTCTCTACCTCTCTCGCTCTTTTCCTCTCTTTATCCCTCTCTCTCTCCTCTTTATGGCATGAACAAGTTTGAGCCAATATACAGTCTGCCCCTAGCGTTTCGTAATTGTTAAGTAAAAAATAAATCCAAATACACAAAATTGGTAAAATGTTTTAAATGTCCTCTGAGTCGACATGACGTCACGACTCAGAATTTCCGTTAATTTTTGAACACGGGTAGAACGAGATGAACTCCAGCCTAAACCGCGTTTGTTCATTTTAACACGGCAGAGATTTCAAACATAAAATGAATGTTCTGTTCTAATTATGTTCTAACTGAAAAATCTAGTCAGACTTCACATATTAACATAGAAATTGTAAAAAAAAAAAGTTACGAATAGAATGGGGAGTTTATTAATAAATAAAGAAATTCAATTGAAGTAACGATACATTCTCGTATGTTCAACTCAAGAATGCTTTAAGAATGAGCCATATTCCAATATACAGGCTCACCTGAAGATAGAAAGCAAAAAGAAAGAAAAGAAAATGATAGGAAAAAACAAAATAAAACAAGAGAAAATAAGAAAAAGAAAGAAAAAGTAGGAAAAAGAAAGAAAAAGAGCAAAAAGAGAAAGAAAAAATCATTAAAGAGAAAGAAAGAGAAATAAAACATAAAGCAAGAAAATTTCATCTTTAGCACCGGATGGCAACAATTTCACATTAACTTACGGTGGCATTCTTTAAAAAATATTCTTTCCTTATATAAATCTTATATAAATATTACGGTGGTATTCTTAAAAAAAAAAAATCCTTGTATAAATCTTTCCCTTCCAAGAATTTATATAAGATTTATACAAGGAAAGATTTTTTTTTTAAGAATACCACCGTTAGTTCTTAATCTGGATATACATTAACCTCCATGCCCCTTGGTAACAAATGGATTAAACTGCATTCACTTTTCTCCACACGATTCCATTCATCTTTGGTCATGCTTCACCGTAGGCAAAGAGCTCATGGCAGAACTGAACAATATTTAATTTTTCTTTTCTTTTTTCCTCCTTCCTTCTCTTCGTCTTCTTCCTCCTCCTCATCTTCCTCTTCCTCCTCCTTCTCCTCTTCCTCCTCTTTCTTTCCAGACTTCGTTTCCCCTATATTCGCCTTAAAGAACTCTTCGAATCTCTTGTCTTCGACTACACACCTGTTAGGTTCCGACGGCGACTTATGCATTTCCAGATCCTCAGAACCCATATTCTTCCTCTTCTCTCCTCTTCTCTCCTCTACTCTCCTTTTATCTTCTTTCCTCTTCTCTCTTATTCTCTCTCCTTTCCTCTTCTCTTCTCCTCTCTTCTCTTCTTTCCTCCCTCCTCTTCTCTCTTCTCTCCTTCCCTCTCCTCTTCTTTCCTCTCTCCTCTTTTTTCTCTCTCCTTCCCTCTCCTCTTCTCTCCATTTTCATCTTCTCTCTCCTGTCCTCTTCCCTCCTCTCTCCTCTCCTATTCTCTCCTCTCCTCTCCTCTTCTTTCCTCTCATCTTTTCTCCTCTCCTCTCTTATATCCTCTCCTCTTCCCTCCAATCTCTTCTTCTCTTCTCTCTCCTCTTCTTTCCTTTCTCCTCTTCTCCCTTCTCTCCTTCCCTCTCCTCTCTCCTCTTCTCTACATTTCCGCTCCTCTCTCCTATCCTCTTCCTCTCTATCCTCTCATCTCTTCTACCCTCCCTCCTCTTGGCTTCACTCCTTTCTCCTCTTCCCTCCTCTCCTTTCTTCTCTCCTCCCTCCTCTTTCCCTATCTTTGTCTCTTCCTTTTAATCCACAGATCCTCGGAGATTCATTCAATTCTCCCATTCTAACGTTCCATTCCATTTACGTTCCCGAGTCGTTCCTTCGTTTCTGACTTTCTTCTCTTTAAATCCTTTCGTGGATAAATTCCTTCTGCACGGGATGGTACTTTTCCTCATGTTCTGGGTGCCGCCAGGCGATTTTATTCACATGTGCATGGTTTCGCAAGGAGATAAGAAATTCAATATAGTTGTAGTAAACACACTAAACCTAGACTGGCCACATCTTCGAGCACTTACATTCCTTGTATTTGTTAATCCCCATAAGCACTTGTTTTCTCTGCCAATACCATTGTCTCTTTCCTTCTCATATATTCTCTCTGCGTGCGTGTGTGTGTGTGTGTGTGTGTGTGTGTGTGTGTGTGTGTGTGTGTGTGTGTGTGTGTGTGTGTGTGTGTGTGTGTATTCACCTTGATATTTGATCTTTGGATCACGTGCTGGACTCGTGATCGACAGCCATTCCCCTCCCGGAAGAGAGCTCAGAGCTCGTATGACCGATCTATGGGTAATGCTGTGACCTTACACGCACACACACACCCAACTCCCCGCCCACGAGAAATGGAGTAACGACTCGCAGCGCAGCGATACTGAAATTATTTCAGCCCTGGGCAGGATTCGAACCCGGACCACCGTAGTGACAGTCAGGGACTCTACCAACCGTGCCACCGAGTCGTGTGTGTGTGTGTGTGTGTGTGTGTGTGTGTGTGTGTGTGTGTGTGTGTGTGTGTGTGTGTGTGTGTGTGTGTGTGTGTGTGTGTGTGTGTGTGTGTGTGTGCCTGTGTGTCTGCTTGTCTGTCTCTCTGTCTGTCTGTCTGTCTTGGCCTCCCTGTCTATCTCTGGGTTCATCAGACCACGTCTTCCCATGTGTCTGTATGTCTGTCTGGTTCTGCCTGGCTGGCTGGCTGTTTGCCTATCTCTAGTTGGCTACGTATCTGTGTGTCTGGCTAAATTTGTTTGTATGTACTACTGGTTGCTTGGTTGCGGCCTGCATGCCCGCGTGTATCTGATTTGCTCTCTGTGTTTGTCTACCCAAATGCGTTTACCAGCCCGATTCTCTCCCTCTCTCCTTCCCTCCCTTTCCCCCCTACCTCCCTCCTTCCCTCCC
>NC_134790.1:22927139-22934639 GCF_046742065.1 Oratosquilla oratoria
CTCAGCCTTAGACTTCTGAATTGCTTTAACACAATGACACGTCTGTCCTCACTATTTTCTCACCTTTTTTCTCAGTTCCTACTACATCCTCTTTTTATGGACAGAAGCACTTCTTACTTTCGAAAAAATTAATATTGATCATCTAAGACTACCGTCTCACATTTCTTTTGTATTTGTTCTGAAACTATTGTTAGTTCATTATCATCAATTCTCCTTAAATCCTTACAGATCTGTACCAGTTTCCTCAGAGGGTATGTGGTACTTAGCATTAGCTATCTATTCTATCTATATACCAAAGGCCTCTTCCCCCTTATAAGGAGGGTAGCCAGCTCAAAATCATGCACCCGCTCCCACTCACCATCACCTACTTGTTTCCCTTTTATCTTAGCTCCTCATGGATGACGGGTCATCCCTGCCTTCCGCCCACCGCTTGGGTCAGAAGCAATGCACCAAGCCACAGCAAGGCCGCTTTATTTTCACAGTGACCTTTCCTCCTCGAAACTCTCACGTTTCCCATCAGCAACTTGGGATAAAGAAGGTTTCTGTCCAGGATCCAGGATCCAGGTCATAGGATCTCCACACGCAACACCTTCCCAGCTAGAAGTTTCGTCGCTTTTCATTAATTCACGTGTTTATTCTTGTGGTCTATTTTTCATCTCGCTCAGGAGTGTGTAGTGCGCTAATGGCGTCATCAGAAGCAAGCTGGCCTCGCATTCGCTAAGTTGTAAGTTCGAGTCCCGCACACCTCTCCTCTTCCCCTTCCTACTCCTCCCCTTCTTCTCTTTCTCTTCTCCCTTCCTCCCTCTTCCCCTCCTCCTCCACCTCCTCTTCCTCCCTCTCCTCTTCTTCCTCCGTTCCTCCACCTTCGTCTCCTCATCATTCCTTCACCATCAATCGCGCTACCCTTCTTGAAGGTTTCCTGTATCACCTCCGTTCCCAAGGATAGAAACGCTGGTTACTGCCAACGAAATACTTCCTATGCCTCTCCCTACGCCTACATCACGAAGCCCTCGTGTTTTCTCGTTCCTCGGCCATACGATATCCCTACGCACCAGAACCACGCAGCATTGTTTTATGATACGAGAAAGTATCACTTAGAATATATTATATATATATATATATATATATATATATATATATATACATATATATATATATATATATAATGAAATAAAATCAATGATGATGATGATGATGATGATGGTGGTGATGATGATGATCATCATCATCATAACAATAATAACTATAAAGATTATAATAATAGTATATGAATAAAAATTAAATTAATAAATGAGCAAACAAACGAATAACTAACTAGATAACAAATAAAAAAGAAACTGCGACCACTTCTAAGTTCCACCATTCTTCCACTCCTGCCCTTTCCTTCACCACCTCCACCCCTTCCACCTCTTGGCTTCCCCACTGTGTCCCCAAAAGACAAAAGCGCTTTCGTAATCATTTCCTTGGTTTGTCCTCTTGGCCAAGGAGGACAAGGGGATGGACCTGGGCATCTTATACTCCCCTCTTGCCCTCCTCCTCCTCCCCCCACCTCCTCCTCCTCTTTCTCCTCCTCCCTCCACCTCCTCCTCCTCCCATCTCCTCCTCCTCCTCCCACCTCCTCTTCTTCCTTCTCCTTTGGCCTCCACTTCAGTTTCTCTTCTTGGCTCTAATTCTAGTCTCTTCCCCTCCACCCCTCCTCCTCTTCCTCCCTGCTCCTCCTCCCTCCTCTTCCTCCCTCCTCTTCCTCCCTCCCCCCTCCTCCTCTTTTTCTTCCTAATTCTCTCCTTGGCATATTCTCTCCCTCCTTAATTTCGGTCTCCTCCCTCCCTCTCCCCTTTCTTCTCCTCCCCCTCCTCCTCCTCATTACCTCCTTGGTTCATTATCTCCCTCCTCCATCCTCCTCCTTCTACTCCTCCTCCTTCTACTCCTCCTCCCCCCATTCCTCCCTCCCCCTCCTCTTCCTTATTAACTCCTTGGTTCATTCTCTCCCTCCTCCTCCTCCACCTTTTCCTCCTTACCTTCCTTCCTCCCTCCTCCTCCTCCTCTTCCTCCTGCAAAACCTTGCCGCCACGATTCATAACGATTCTCATAATAAATAAAACAAACCGATAAATAAAAAAATAGATAAATGAAAAAATAATTCATTCGATTACCACCAACTAGAAAAAAAAAAAGGTAAACTAAGCTACTGTGAAGAAGAAGAAAAATGAGGAAAACTCTCCCAAGGTCCCCCTCATTCATTTTCCATGGCCTCGCTTAACTGCAGCCGTACTACATTCTCAAAACGTCCAAGAACTTGCAAAGACAAGACGAGACCGACCGACCGACCAACCAACCACTAAACACAGACCAGGACTTCTCCTTCATGATTATTCACACCCAATCCCTCTCGTACTCCTTCTCCTCCTCTTCCTCCTTCTTCTCCTCCTCCACCTCCTCTATCTCCTCCTCCTCCTCCTCCTCCTCCTCCTCCACCTCTTCTTCCCTTTCCATTCCTCTTACTCTTCTTCCTCTTCCTTCTCCATAATCATCTATTCCTACTATTCTTCCTCCTACTCCACCACCACCTACCCCACCTCCTCCTCCTCCTTCTCCTCATCCACCTCTCCCTCCCTTTCCATCTCTCCTACTCTTCTTCCTCTTCCTTCTCCACAATCATCTATTCCTACCATTCTTCTCCCTCCGCCACCACCACCTACCCCACCTCCTTCATCTACTCCTCTACTGCCTCTTCCTACTTTATCTCCTCTTTCTGCACCTTTTCTCCTCCTTCCAATTCCTCTAACTCCTCCTCCTCCTACTTTTCTTACTCTACTCTTCCTCCTCCTCCTCCTCCTCCTCCCCTACCCCCTACTCCTATTCATCCTCATACTCATCATACTCCCTCTCATCCCCTTCCACCTCCTCTATCCTCTACTTTTCTTCCTCGTCCTTCTCCCCTACCATCTACCCCTACTCCTCTTCCTCCTACTCCTCCTCCTCCTCTACTTCCTACTCCTAAGCATCATCATCTTCATTTTATCTCCCTCCTTCTCTTCATCATTTTCCTTCTCACCCAATTCCCCTTATCCCTCTCTTCCTGTTCCTATCCAACCCTCTATTCCTCATCTTCCTCCCCTACCACATCCTCCTCCTCCTCACCCCATACATTGGTTTGTGGTCTTTTTGCCCTCCCCCTCTCGTTATCACCAGATAATTCCTTCCCTTCGTGTATGTAAATGGCCACGAATTAAAAACCCGGAGGGGACGGGTGAGTCGAGGTGGTGGTGGGCGTGGGGGCGTGGGTGTCCACAACGATATCTGTATGTGGCAACAGATTATTAATGTAGGAAGCATTTGTACAGTCACATGCATATATGTATGTGCTTACACACCCAGGCGCTCGCGCATAGGCGATTCACTCCGAGTTATACACATGCAACTGTAATCATAACTACCTGTGTTTGATGAACATGTATACCTGTATATTCATGTGTACATGTATATTCATGTGTATATGTATACGTACATATATTCGTGGACGTCGACCTGTGCGCTGGGCAGTATGAACTGCTTTCCCCAATATCACGCTAAATACTTATTCATAGTTATCTCTGATTATATTATGTACGCATGCGCGTACCCGAATATGCGTGCCTGTGCAGTATATGTGTGTGTGCAGTATATGTCCTCGTAAATTGGGACAAAGATGACATGGTTATTCAAAAAATATATTGGGAATTTATGGACAAGAAGAGCCACAGGTTGGTAAAGGGGGCAGAACTTCTTGAAGGTGACAGTGTCCCCCCCCCAAAAAAAAAAAATCGAGCATGACGGAACATGTTGAACGATACGTGGCAACTAAGGCCAAGGGAGCGAGCTAAGAAGCGACACTCCCCTCCCCATTATTTTATTTTTATTTATTTATTTATTTATTTATTTATTTTTTGTTTTTAGGGGGGCTTCTTTTTGGGGTGGACGGGCTACTTTTATTAACGTTTTGGGAGACGTGTTCTCCATGGTCATATTCTACCGTACGCCTTAGAAGTCACCGGCGTTTTGACTCCCAGGAGGGTGAGGAGGTCTGACCGCAGGAGGCAGAAATTTTGGTTGCGGACTTCGAATTTACCAGAAGAAGAAAAACCGAAGCTCTTCTGGCCGGTGTTCTGACCTCAAGATTAAAGAATGGAAATTAGCCGAAGTAGAAATTGTGGTTGTGGACTTCGCGTTTACCAGAAGAAAAGTGGATGGTTTCCTGGTTATTTGAATAATGATTCGAAAAAAGAATGACTGCGGTGAATTTAATGAATACGTTGAGATACAGAGGTTTTAGAATCTGTAATCAAATACATGTCATTTGCAGAGCTGGGCGCGCCCCTCGGTGCGTTCATATATGCTTTCCTCAATGCGTTTCTATGTGCGTTCCGCTTTAGTTTGGCCGTGGTTAGCGCTAACAAACTATTGAAGCTTAAGAGATAGGTTCATACTGAAATAAAAGTCCGACAGGCCACATACTATACCGGCACCTATATTACTTTAATAGTTCGGGAGCGCTAACTGTGGCCAAACTAAAGAGGAACGCACCGAGGAACATACCTAGGAATGCACCGAGGAACGCGCCCAGCAAGTTAGAAAATTTAAAGGGGAGACTTCAGAATATGACATAAACCAAGTATCGTTTCATTACTAAACAGAGAATTAAAACTGCTTAGTTTTAGGTACGTATCAAGGCCCCAGGCAATATTGGAAATCGAGTAAAATATCTATACATCCATATCCATATAACAATAGCCTCTTCCCCCTTACAAGGGAAGTAGCAGAGTTAATGGCACGCACCTACTCCCACCCATTCCACTCCCATCCACCTCTCTTTCCCCCCTTTCATCTCAGCTCCTCGTGGATGACGGGTCATCCCTGTATCCCGCCAACTGCCCTGGATCAAAAGCAATGTAGCAAGACACAGTACATCCACAGCAAGGCCGCTTCATTTAATCGGCGAACCGCCCCCACCCCTTTCCGTCCCTTCATGCAGAAAAAGAGAAGACGGGGAGAAATACCTTCGGGCTGCGTCAAAATATCATTCACACATAAGCACCCCTACATCCTCCCGTATTCCCCGGCCCTCCCTTCCTTGCATAACAGTATCATCTATACACAGTCATTCTCCACTCATCCCTATCTCCTGCCTTCTCCTTTCCTTGCTCAACAGACATTCTCCTCTTTCTCATCTCCCCTTTCACCCCATCCATCCATCTCATCCTCGGTCGTCCCCTCAAGTTCACTCCCCACACCTCTGCCTTCCACACCTATTTTACTAATCTTTCATCACTCATCCTTTCCATGCGTCTAAACCATACCAATAATCTCCCATCAGCCCTATCTGTCATCTCCTTTTCCATTCCCGCTCTCCTCCTTACCTCTTCATTTCTCACTCTATCCAACCTTGCAACCTCTACCATACCTCTCAGACATTTCATTTCAAGCACGTTTAAACTTTTGCCCTCTGCCTCTCTTAAATTCCAAGTATCTGCCCCATACAATGCCGTTGGCACAATCACCCCTTTATACAATCTCCTCTTTGCATCCATTCCCAAATGTCTGTCTCATAACACTTTTTAATCCCCCCAAGGCATTTACTTGTTTCTCTCAGCCTACAATTTACCTTCCCTCCACTCCTCCCTTCCCTGCCACATGCGACCCCAAATGCCTAAAACTATCAACTTCCTCGAGTCTCTCTCTTCTTAGACTTACTTCCAACTTACTGCCATCCTCTACCCTTGTACGAGTACATCTCATCACCTTGCCTTTACCCACATTTACTTTCAACTTTCTCCAATCGCATACCTTCTCAAACTCCGTCACTAACTCCTTTATTCCCCTCCTCTGACCCTGCCACAAGCGCAGTGTCGTCAACAAATAAAAACTGGCTAAAACATAAGAACTAAGAATGAGTGGACGCGCGTTGATTTTAATACCTCATCACCAAGCACCTGTATCTAGAGTCATGGATCTTAAGAAAATTGTAGCCATCCTCTACGACTGTGGGTTACATTCAAACACAGCGCGACCTGGGACGAATTCCTGTGTCATCACATATTACTGATGATGACATCAGGTCACGAGGTCATCAAAAGGCCATCCGTTATTAGACAAATGCATTCACTTGAAGTTACACCTGATTCAAGTTTTCTTGAATATAGCAGTCGTGTAGTCGACTCTCGGTCATGACTAGGCAATTACTAAATCAGGTCATGACTAGGCAATTACTAAATCAGGTCATGACTAGGCAATTACTAAATCAGCATATCATGGCTTCTCATCCTTTCTCAGTAATGGTGGATTTCAGAGGTTAGCGGACTTCAAAGCTTTGTATATCAACGTTCTCTTCCAGTATCAACACCTCATTAGGTTAGCTAACCAGATTACAACTTGCCTCAGCCTGTGAATACAACCAGAGCCTTTCCTACACACTCAAAACTCCACATGTGGTCTACACACCCAAAACTTCACACATAGATTACACACCTAAAACACATGCGGATTACACACCCAAAACTCCATATACAGATTACACACCCAAAACTTCACATGTGGCCTACACATTCAAAACGCCATATGTGGCCTACACACCCGAATCTCTATATGCGGTCTATACACCCAAAAATTGTTATGCAGATTACACGCTCAAAACGTTTTATGCAGATCACACACCCAAAACTCCACATGTAGGCTACAGACCCAAAAGTCCACATACCCAAAAATCCACATGTGGCCTACACACCCAAAACTCCAATTGTTGATTACAAAACCGAAACACCACATGCAGATTACACACCCAAAACTCGAAAGGTGGCCTACACATCCAAAACTCTACATGTGGCCTACACACCCAAAACTGCAAATGCGGATTATACACCCAAAGCTCCACTAGTGGTCTACAAAAAAAAAAAGTGGTTCACCATACATTTAACATTTATAACTCGATTGACGCCTCTGGGGTCAAGTGAAAGGAGGTGTAGATTCCCACGGGGAAGAGACCTTCTCTCCACCGAATCAGCAAACCTAAGCTTTACAATGTGACCAGTTTACTTGGTTCTGTTCCAACTCGCCCTAGACAGTCTCGTTTGATCAAGACACAGAACGAACTTTTCCCTAAATAAAATCATCTAAAAATACTGACGACAAGATAGATGAAAGGACGTTGGCGTGTTTAATGTTCGAAAATAGAAAACAAGAAAATGTAAGCATGCAGAAAAACCACCAAGGAAAATAATAAAATGATGCCCGAGCGCTTTCGTGCAGACGTCTTCAGGGTAAATAGACGAAAGCGCTCGGTGATAATTTTATTATTTTCCTTTTGTTTTTTCTGCATATCTAGAATCACGAGTTCGTGTGATTTCTCATGAAGAAACTGTAAATCACCTGGATACTAGCAGAACTGAAGGGGAAATACCACCTATCTACCCATTACCTATTTATATATTTCTATTATGTATTTATTTTAACTTTATTCATTTTTAA
>NC_134790.1:22939639-22947139 GCF_046742065.1 Oratosquilla oratoria
CACAAGAACTTTGAACCTGACTCCAGTGCCGACCGACTCTTGTGATACCGACGGCGACAAAAAAAAAAAAAAAAAAAACAAAAAAAAAAAAAAAAAAAAAAAAAAAAAAAAAAAAAAAAAAAAAAAAAATCCAGAGACAGAGATAACAAATTCATTAGGGTGCAGCACACAGTGATCCACAAAGGGGAGGCGGAAGGGGGGGAGATGGGAGGCGAGGGAGGAGGGGAGATGGGAGGGAGGGGGAGATGGGCGGGAGGGAGGAGGGGAGGGGGAGGGGGAGAGGAGCGGGGGGAGCCTATTTTACATTCTTAATTTTGTAAACTGGGAGCGAGCGGAGGCGATGGGGAATCTCCCTTAAAGAAAGATGATTCAGCTACATTGAACTTATCATACCGCGGGACCTTTACCTCCATTTTTTTTTTTTTTCTTTTTTTTTGTAGCGAGCTCTTATCTTTTGCTTTCACATTCTATCTACTGGATTGACACCAGCATATCAACTCTTGCTACTGTCAATTATTTTCTGTTCATCTCCGTCGCAATTGTCTCTTTCGACCGATTTTAGACTGTGTTATATATATCAGGTACGTTATCTATGTAAAGGAATTATTCGTGAGTTTATATTCCTGTCAGATTTCGTCACAAACAATGAGTGGATCTCTAATTATAACTACCAGAATAATTTTATAAAACAATCATAAATCAATTTATGGACTCAAGGTGATAGTTACTTTGCATTTTTTCTTTTTACATTTTGTAAATCAAACATTATATATATATATATATATATATATATATATATATATATATATATATATATATATATATATATATATATATATCCATTAGGAGGCTCTGGAACTCTCTTCTATCTTATTTTCTACCCACTCTGCTTTTCCTCAAAATAAAATTAATTAATTTTTTTTCCGAAATTTCCAAAAATTTCTAAAGACAAACAGAGCTTTTAATTGACTTGTTCCTTTTATTCCTCCCTCCCATAGATCTTGTTTGTGGACATTTTACCTCAGCGTCATGTCTTGTAATAAAAATTCTGCAGATTTTTCATATAGACATACGAAACGTTTGCATATTCTAGATAAATTAAAATTTCAGGAATATTCGTGCATCTGCATTTTTTACTGAGATTATCACAGCTCACTGAATTTGCTCATTATTGTTATCAATTCTGAAAACAACTTTAATTGGATTTGGAAAGCCAATGAGAACAGAGTGAGTACCCGTCCTTGTATGAAGATGCATTTTCTCTGATTTTACAGAAAAATTATTTTATTAATTTTTAAATGAAACTAAAGGCAATGGTATATACCAACGTGTGCATTGCAATGGTATATACCAACGTGTGCATTCTAATATATTCAATTGTCACAAATTAGACAACTTAGCTTCAGTTATATTTCACGTCATATGCTACTTGTCAATTGGTCTTTTCATAACCTGAACACAACACAAAGTCCACCATATTTATCTGTCTCTAAACCTTTCTAAATCTAGATTCCCTCCTAGGAATTCCTGGGAATCTCATCCATGAACCATTACTAGCAATAGCTACGTTTATACCCTTCTACCAAATTGCTTTCTAGTGTTAATTTTCTCCAAACCTTTTCAAGTTTCTAGAAAAATATACAACTTTTTAATCTACAATCCTTCATCCACCATTTCCTTCTGACTTGTTTCCCCTGAAGAGAAACTTCTAAGGATGAACGCTTTTGCAAATCCTCTCGTCATGATGTTATGAATAATGACCATTCACCCCTTCCTACTCCCCAACCACTCGCCCCCTCTCCCCCCATTCCACATTCTCGCAGCCCCCACTGCCCCTCCCCTCCTTCTCCCCCTCTTGCTCCTGTCACAATATTAATTAGTCCTGGTGTACAATGAAAGGCGGTCAGTGTCTTCATGCTTAATGATGCTTCTTAAGGCGCTTTTCTGTATGCCCTCAATTGATCCTCTTTTCATGTGAGCTGGTACTTGTTCACGCACGCACGCGCATGCACGCACACACGAATAGATGTATGTATATATATATGATACACATGTAGTATATATACATATTTGAAAAAAACTCCCAAAAACACGTGAACATGCACATACACATGCATGTACATAACTATAATGTATGTCACTTAAATATATATATATATATATATATATATATATAAAACGCATATGTATATATAAACACATACACACGTCACACATATACATATAAACTTATACATATATACACACAGAGATGTACAAAAACATAAACGTGTTTCCACATACACATATAACACATTTCCATCTGTGTGTTTCAAACCATGGCTAGTTCTGTATTACAAAGCTTCTTTCCTCTCCTCAGTTTTACGATCGAGCCACTTGAGAAAGTGATGCATCTTGGCCGAGGAACCGGGTAACAAATGAGTTAAAGTCCATATATCTTAGCCGAAGTGCCTACAAGGCATTCTTACAAGTCTGGGCTCTCCTTTGGAAGATACACACATTGTGACACTGGGCTGGATTGTGAAGCTTTTGGAGAATTGTGCAAATGAGGGTATCACAATGTTCCCGCAACAGCTCATTATTTACATGTGTATTTATTTGTTGGATTTGTTGTTGTTGTAAGGATGGTGATCATGCGGATTATTAAGGTAACTCTGATTTTGATGGCTGTGGAAATGATAACGGCAATGATGATCGTGTGTGTGTGTGTGTGTGTGTGTGTGTGTGTGTGTGTGTGTGTGTGTGTGTGTAATAATAATAACAATCATAATAATAATAATAATAATAATAATAATAATAATAATAATAATAATAATAATAATAATAATAATAATGCTAATAATATGCGGTTTATTGAGTATAGCAGCATTACTGCTGAAAATATACATCCTACAAGATAACATTATAAGAATATGAGTGAAAACATGTTGTCACAAGCATTAAAAAAAAAAGTAAGCTAAGGAATAGCTGTGTTGTACAACATTGTTATTTCTTATTGTTGATTAAGTCCATAAATGTCGGTATGGGGCTCTTCTTATGCCAGTCGGTGCGTGTTCTGATCGGCTTGATGGCATTGTGGTGCCGCACCTGTAGCCGTGGTTGTGGTGCCGGTGGAGGTAGCAGGTCCCGGTGTGTGTGTGTGTGTGTGTGTGTGTGTGTGTGTGTGTGTGTGTGTGTGTGTGTGTGTGTGTG
The DNA here is from genome assembly GCF_046742065.1 of Oratosquilla oratoria. Classification (NCBI taxonomy): domain Eukaryota; kingdom Metazoa; phylum Arthropoda; class Malacostraca; order Stomatopoda; family Squillidae; genus Oratosquilla; species Oratosquilla oratoria. Next base: position 22,942,832 of record NC_134790.1, read on the forward strand.
TGTGTGTGTGTGTGTGTGTGTGTGTGTGAGCTTACAAGCGTGCGTGTGCGCGTGTAAAAAATGGGACGACCGAAACAAACTCTCCAAAGGAACACTCCCATTGGAGCGACGCACAAATGACAAACACTCTTGTCAGATTACGAAGAGCACAAAAACAGGAGAAGCTCTTTACTACCGCGACTGTCAACGCTGGAAAAAAAAAAAAAGTCCTTCAGTTCCCTAAAGTCGAGGTTGCCAGCTGCCCTTCACGAGGACAGATCCATCGACAAACAGTCTTCACTTGCTCGCGGAAGAAGAAAAAGAAGGTGGGGGGGGGAGGGGGGGGGGACGTGCGGGGGGAGGGGGGAAAAGTGTCGATGACGTTTATCTTCCTAAAAGGCGCTTACGTCAAAGACAATGAGACTGAAAATACCTCTTAAGCATTCACCAGACGGGCGCCCGGGTGACTATGAGAAACGCAAGAGGAAATTGAATTTGTCATGAAGAAGAAGAAGAAGAAAGCACGTCTCGAGAGGCGATGGACTACGAGCTCTATCTACGAAAGGCCTTCAGTGGTTGAAACAAGTCTAGGGGCCTTTCTTGTCCTTATTAAGACCTCCAACCCACCCCGTCCTTCACAGGACCTTCTTCCGTCCTTCAGAGGACCCCTTTCCTACTTCCCCGTTCTTCACAGGACAAACTCAAGAGACTCAAGACACGAGTAAGACACACTCAAGATACACACACACAATGTATACATGAAAATCGGTGTGTGTGTGTGTGTGTGTGTGTGTGTGTGTGTGTGTGTGTGTGTGTGTGTTTGCGTGTGTGTTTGCGTGTGTGTGTGTGTGTGTGTGTGTGTGTGTGTGTGTGTGTGTGTGTGTGTGTGTGTGTGTGTGTGTGTGTGTGTGTGTGTGTGTGTGTGTGTGGACATCTATACGCTATGCAAATGTCCATTTGAGTCCTTGAATATTTATCAATAAATTTCTCCAACCTTGTAATGTTCAGTAATACTGTCTCTCTCCTCCCCCCGCCTCTTTCTCTCTCTTCTGTCATAATTGAGAGAGTCACGAGACTGTTCCCAAATGGACATGATTGAAACTAATTGACGAAATGTTACCTGTCTCATTAACGTTATCTACCTCATGATAGATCTATTAAAAAAATTCTTTCACAAATACGTCATTAGACAGTATATACATTTTATTTTATATATATATATATAGATATATATATATATATATATATATATTCATATTTAGATATGTTTATTTACCTCTATATTTCTATTTATATTCATATCTATATCTTTAAATTTACACTGATATCTATATTTAAAAATATCTTTAACTTATATACTTGTAAATACTTCTTTATTAAAATTAATTATAAAGAAATCTTTTGCTACTTCTATATTTCTATTCATATTCATATATATGTTTTCAAATTTATACTCATATCTATATTTAGAAATATCTTTAACTTCTCTATTCGTAAATACGACTTTTTTTATTCAAAAAACAATTTTAAAGAAGTCGTTCACTACCAAATGGCTGCTACAAAGATGAATAAAATAGCCTGGCGGCCAGATAGAATATTAGGTAAAGTATCCCCAGGCATGTAAGTAAATCATATTATTCTAGAATACAGAGGCTAGTTGTACTAATTTACACGATCATAAACTAGTCGTCAGTGTCTAGATTTAAACTGACAAGGTTAGTGGTGAAAAAAGAAGATTCTACAAATATACGTGAATTTGTAAATCTTCTAAAATCTTCTACCACAAGTTAGTGTCCGGAGACTTGCATCCCTGATCTGGCAAGCAGGATCTTAATCAAAATCAAATCCACAAAAAAAAAAAGAGAGAGAGAGAGAGAGAGAGAGAGAGAGAGAGAGAGAGAGAGAGAGACTAATATGAAGATACGTTGACTTCAAAATTCAAGGTTGATGATTCGATTTCTTAGGAACCCCATTCACGGTACGATCTAGTCTTGAGGCCGCAAGACAGATCTGGTCGGATCCGGCCAGACTGTATCGTGTATGTGCTGATCATGGTCTCTCCAACAGACACACAAGATCCAATCTGGACGTATCCGACCAGATCGTAACGTAGATGGGGGGGGGGGGATTCCTTAGGTACTTCAGAGACGGTCCTGGACCTGCTGACCTCAGAGTCAGGAGCAACTTGTTCGATTTGTTTAGTTATAGATGAATAAGTCCAACATTCCTTTGTGTACGTGATATGGGTTTGCCACCTATCGCCGTCCAGCGTCCGTGATCCAAGGCAGCAAAGCTTCGCAAACGAAGGACCGCGGCCATACAATGGTTTACTCGCATTTTATTGGGCTCGATGGCGTTGTAAAGGTTTAATGGCATTGGAGTTAAGGGGGGAGGGGGAGGGAGAGGGGGAGGGGGGAGGGGGGAGAGGGGAGGGGGAGAAGGGGAGCGGCGGAGTGGGAGAGGAGGCAAGGGGGAAGGGGAGTGGGGGGGAAGGGCAAGGAGAGCGATGGTATAAGAAGGGGGAAGGGGGAAGGGGGAAGGGGAGCGGGGGTGAGAACAGGGGGAACAGGAGCATGGAAAGCGGGGGAGGGGAAACGGAGGAAGGGGAGGGAGAGTAGAGAAACATAGGGGAAGCGGGGAAAGGGGAGGGGGAAAGGGGAGGGGGAAAGGAAAGAGGGAACAGGGGAGAGGAAGGGGGAGGAGCGAGGGGTATGGGGAGAGGAAGGGGGAGGGAAGGTGGAAGGGGAGCAGAGGGAAGGTGGTGAGGAAACGGGGGGGAGTGGAAGAGAGGAGGAGGGGGAGAGGATGTGAAGGTGGAGGGGTAACGGGGGGGATGTGGAGGGCGGGGGAGGGGGAGCGGGGTAGAGGGAGCGGGGGAGGGGGAGCGGGGTAGAGGGAGCGGGGGAGGAAGAAGGGGCAGGGGGGGGAGGTGGCCACGCTCAATAGAAGGTGATAGCCTTCATGGATATACGGCCTTAGGATAAGGCAATATTTGTGTCTTGTTTGCGCAATGTCTGTTTACCTAGAGCTTATGTACGTGTTGTCCTTTGTTCCGATTGCTGTGACAATGGTTCCAGCCTGAGGTGTCAAATGTCATTCAATATTTAATGAATATTAAAGAATCACTATGTATTCGATTGTTTTTGTGTACATTGGGGTTAGGTGACAGATCTAACGCCAATCCTTCAACTTTTCATTTGTCATTTATTTACTTATCTATTCAATTGCTTGTTTACTTGTTTATCTATTGATTTGTTTAATCCATTGCTGCGTATGATGTCAAAGGTGAGACACTTACACCAGGAGGCACTTAGCTCTAGTCGAGGTCGTCACCTACATCCTAGATGCTTGGACATCAAAAAGAAATAAATTAATTAATTAATAAAAATAAGAAATAAAGAGAGAGAGAGAGAGAGAGAGAGAGAGAGAGAGAGAGAGAGAGAGAGAGAGAGAGAGAGAGAGAGAGAGAGAGAGAGAGAGAGAGAGAGAGAGAGAGAGAGAGAGAGAGAGAGAGAGAGAGAGAGAGAGAGAGAGAGAGTGTTATTGGTTGACACTGAGACTCGAACTCTGGTCTCTTGCATTACGTATCGAGATCGGATCCCAACGCGCCAACCAGAGATTGTAAACAAAGGTGTTTTAGTTACAACTTAGCGATTTTATTCTGTCGAACAAGCTCCCCTCAATCTACTGCGATGTTAAAGGATTAATTTAATTTCATTTTATCTTTATTTATTTCAGTTATTGTACTTATCAATTTCATTAGTTTTATTTCACTTATCTATATTCATCTATTCATCTACTCATTTATCTATTTATCTATTCATTTTTTTGTTCTTATTAGTCCGAGCCTTCATTTCATAATGAATGCCTCACATGATCGACAATATCAGTTAACTTTACGTCTCGACACAATCCCTTTCACTGAAATCATCGCCGAATTCAATTCTTCGGAATCATCACCACATCTTACTCTACTGATCATCATCATCATCAGTCGGCAGTTATCACCATTACCATTACCATAACTACCGCTACCAACACTATCACCAACACCATCACCATAACTACTACTACCACAGCCACTACCACAACCACCACCACAACTTCCACCACAACCACTACTACTACCACAACCATTATCACTACTACTACCACTACCACTACCACAATCGCCACCACAACCACCACTACCACCACTACTAACGCTCCAACCACCACTTCACTCTCCACCTCCCAGGCCAGCAAAACGCTTTGCTAATGGTATCCAAATGTTTACCTGTGAGAAGGTTTCTTGTCTTGCCGCCGGCCCGGGGGGGAGGGGGGGATGAG
>NC_134790.1:22949639-22964639 GCF_046742065.1 Oratosquilla oratoria
TTTTCAAGAAAATCCTCATGCCCCGATCTTTATTACGTATTATTATTTGGCATTTTACGTAATTTGGTAACCTACGTACTTTGGACATTTACGTAATTTGGTCATTTTTGTAACCACGTATTACTACAGGGTAATTCAACAAATATACATGTATAAATTTGGAGAAAAAAAATCACAAAAAGGATAATTAGCTCATGGCTCCCTTGGGGGCGTGCCCCCCCCCTCCCCAGTTTGGAAACAACTGACCTTAGAATGATATATTGCTTTCGTTCTCCACTTAAATAAACACTAAAACTGAAAAACTAGTTGATCTAAGTGCAAAGTACATCTTTATTACTTAAGTATATGATTTACTCATTGTAATTCTCAATGTTACACTAATACACGTGTAAATCTGCCCAAATGTACTAGCAAGTCCTGTATCCATTTTATACATGGAATGAATACTTGGATCTGTTTATATTCTAAATACTCTTAGTTTAATTTTAAATATTAAACTCATTGATCTACTATTACTAGGTAGCTCATAGATCTACTACTACTAGAACAGCTTTAATGGGGTTAAGTAATCTGCACAATATTCTTAACTTCATAACTTAACTGGTGAATCTATAGAGCGGACATGCCCACTTGTGTATAGAGTTATGGAGTACTTGTCTCATGTTTGGAGTGATAAGCCCGCTCCCCCCCCCCCCAGAAATCAATGGTTGTGTACTTTTAGCAAGCCTTTGTTGAAGGTGTGTGGAAAGTATGTTTGTTTAATAACTGTAATATTGGAAATTCATCAATGTAAAATCGAATACAGTAACAGAATAAATTATATTTTATTAAAAATTTCTCTTGCTATGCGATGCTAAAGTATGTCATACGAACTTTTAAACAAACTTCGAAAGAAAAAGTACTATTTTGTTTCAATTATAAATAGTTGCCTAAAACTATATAGATATATATTTGAAAAAAAAAATAATAACGTTTGATGAACGGGGGAATCAGTTCCTCAGAGCAAGAAACGTCCAAAGCCTTCCACCTTGTCAATGCTTTTTTTTTTTCGTGATGAGTCTTCAGCCTCTCCTCCCCCTCCTCCTCCTCCTCATCATCAGTCGGGGACATACGCCAGGAGGCGCGTTGCTTCACTCACACACCAGCGCCATTCCCCATGTCCTCTCCGAGCAAGCTCTCATGCAGACACCCCTCCTTCCCACTCCAAATAACTCTCAACAGATTCGATCAACTTGCCCCAGACATGACTTCTGTGGGCGTCGTCCCCTTCGTCTCCTCCTCCATCGAGGTTTGGCTCTTGTGGAAACGAACTGCACACCCCTTCCGTCGTAAAACTGAATTCCTCTTCTGTTTACACAATAATTGTCATTCTGAACTCGTTATTTACGCACTTTCCCATGCCAAGGAAACCACGCAACGCGTTTTCTTTCACGCACCGCCGTTTTCTGTACAACTGCATTATGCAGAGGTCAACAAGTACGTTCTCTTTCTCTTTTCTCCCATCAGAAGGCTCTGAAACATTTTTCCGCCAGATATTTTTTTTTTCACCTTTCTAAGCCAAAGACCATTGAGTAAATGAATGAACGAATGAATGAATAAATAAATAAACAAATGAATAAACAAGTAAAAACTCCTCCATAACACAGGGACTTGACTCTGAATTCATATGTTCTTCGTTCTATTCTTTTTGGAACGATCTTAATTTTATTTCAATTCTTATTTCATCTCTACTGTTCTCAAATTTGTTAACAAAATGTACACCAGCGGACGCATGCACACACACACACAAACATGTATACATCATTGTGTGTGTGTGTGTGTGTGTGTGTGTGTGTGTGTGTGTGTGTGTGTGTGTGTGTGTGTGTGTGTGTGTGTGTGTATGTGCGTGTGTGTGTGCATGTATGGGTGTGTACATGCATGCGAGCATGTATGTTTGTGCGTGTGTTTAATATTAGTATTCTTACTAGCGACTTAACCATATATATTCCAAATGCTGTCTGATGCTGCTTTCATGGATACAGATGGTCCCAGCAGCTGGTTCATAAAGTTACTTGGGGTCATCATCGCATCCTCACCAGCTAGTATGTACTCTCTTTCTTTTGTATTAACATTTTCTGGTACTTAATAAAAGCTTTATGGCTTCTTGTATTGCGGCTAATTCTTGAAGTGTCTCACTATAATACTCGTAACTACCATTCGTGTATATAATACATTACATCACGCACACGCTTACACATGCACATACACACACACACGCATACACACATACACACACGTACACACACACACACACAATCACACACACACGCACATACACAGACAAATAGACAAAGACAGACAGGCAGATAGACATACACGCGCGTACAGACACCCACGCGTTTGGGTACATCACACATTCTTAGAAATACTTGGAAAACAATGTCTAAAGGCGCGAGATTAATTGTACGCAAGGATAGAAGCGCTGGTAAACTAGAGTCCATAATACCTAACGCCTTCAATATAAGGCATAATCAATGCAATTGAAAAGATTAGAGATATCTTAGCCTATTCTACTATATTTAAGCATATACTATAGTATAGTTAATATATCTATTGTAAGTAAATTTTGACGCAGCCCGAAGGGATTTCTCCCCGTCCTCTCCTTATATGCAAAGGGGGACGGAGAGGGGGGGGTCGCCGATTAAATGAAGCGGCCTTGCTGTGGATGTACTGTGTCTTGCGACACTGCTTCTGACCCAGGGCGGTGGGCGGGGTGCAGGGATGACCCGTCATCCAGGAGGTGCTCAGATGAGAGGAAGGGTGGGAAGGGTGTGGAGTGTATTTGGGGATGAAATGGGTGGGAGTGTTTTTATGCCTTTCCCTTTTTGGCTACCTCCCTTGGAAGGGGGAAAAAGCCTTGGTATATGTATGTATGTAAGTACAAGCAAGTGAATGTTCTAACACCTTCGTACGATAGATTGAATATCTCACTACCGATAGTTTTTGAAAACCACGCTGAAGAGGATCACAGTTAGTGATCGCAATATATGTATTTTCAAATATCTTTCTTTTCTCCGATAGTGGGATATTCAGTATATCAACGTATATTTTTAAACTTTCTTGATAGTCGTCAAGCAATTTCATTCATCTGAAGGGTAGAGTTGAAGAGTGAACCAACCTGTGAATCAAAATAGATATAAATAATCGATTTGCTAGACTTATGAAAGCGCTTAACAATGTGACAGTCTCTACTTCACAGTCCAAACGTATTAGCCTACAACGAACGTCTCTGGGTCAAAGGAATTCTGGAAACGTTTCAAGATCAAAGGCATTGAAAAACGTTTTCTCCTCTAGGCTCCAAGGCTTATCTAGTACGAACCGAGTTTCTAGAATATATTCTTAGATGACTAGAATTTCATTTGGTAACAAGATCTGAAGAAATGGAAAGCTATTTTGTTTGTAGCTTCACGTCACAGAGAATCTGAGAAGAAAACGGAGAAGTCACTACGAGTACTTCACAAGAATTATCGCTTAAAGTTTCACTAAGAAAACCCGCAGCCCCATAGTGGCTGGCAATGGTCCTTAAGTTCCACGACAGATCTCTATGGAGAGAAACTTTGGACTGTTGTGTTAATGTGAGACTCTTTCTATGAGAAGAGCAGTCACCGGTTGTCGGCTCCCCGTGTGATCAGTGATGTAAGAATAACAGTTGAGGTTGATAGGGAGTGATCCTGGGGCCACTCCGGAGACCGAGTGTCAACCCTTCAGGGCTGCACCTCCTGATGGAATGACCCGTTATTAGTCCCTGCCTTCCCTCCATCCTTGAAGTTCTCCCCCAACAACCCTCCAAGACTTTTGTTAAATTCTACTTTAATTCTTGTGTGTAGAAGTGTTAAAGGGAGTGCTCATGTTCATTCTTCCTTAACTCTTATGTGCAGAAGTGTTAAAGGGAGCGATTTTGCTCAATTCTACCTTAACTCTTATGTGTAGAAGAATTAGAGCGATTTTGTTCAATTCTACCTTAACTCTTATGTGCAGAAGTGTTAAAGGAAGTGCTTTTGTTCAATTCTACTGTAACTCTTATGTGCAGAAGTGTTAAAGGGAGCGCTTTTGTTCAAATCTACCTTAACTCTTGCGTGTAGAAGCGTTAAAGGGAGCGCTCGCAGTGGAAGAAACAAGGACTAACGAGGGAGTGACTGAGGGCAGCGACCCGAAGAAGAAGAAGAAGAAGAAGAAGAAGAAGAAGGAATGAATGAAGATGTCGGACTGTGCAGATTCCGTCGCTTGATGAAAGTTTCTTTGCCTCGATACTTCTCTGCACGAACATTCGCTCTCTATACACAACACGAATGCATGACTCTGAAAAGGGACTAACGATAAGTGCCTGTAAGGAGTTACCCTACCGGATAGACGTCGGAGAAGATGGTATCCCCTCCATGGGTACATTCGTCTTTGGATCAAACTCAGACTCGGTTTTCTGGAGAAGGTGGGAAAAGAAGAATTCAAGGGTCTAGTTCAGAGTTTATTCCTAACCCGTTTTGCTCCGAAGAAGGGAAATCGGACGAGAATAAACTCGGAACTAAACCCGTGTCTTCTTCTATTTCCATCTTCTTCAACTTGTCACAATGACTCAACACTCAGTTCTCTATCTATAGCAATTCTATTTCAACTGTTATCCACTTTTTCACATAAAGACAGTTGATTACCAACGACTAGTCCTCCCCTCCTCCTCCCCTCCCCCATCTCCCTCCTCCTCCTCCCCACCCCTCCTCCTCCTCCCCACCCCCTCCTCCTCCTAGGCTTCTTTCAAGAGATCTGCGGAAAGGCCCGAGGACCGTTGCCAGCCAATGTGGGGCTGCGAGTTTTCAACTTAAAGAAACTCAAAGCAACAAATAAATATCTAATTACTCAACTAACTAATCAATCAGTAAACAAAAATACATTACTTTTTTCCTTTCGCTGGTATCAGTCTTAAGATATTATTCCATTCTTCTTGAAATTTCTTTCTTTGAAAGATATAAACTCAAAGTCCGGTAGTTCTGGTTTTGACTTTGTCACTGGCGTTAATGTCTTTACAGGAAGGATGATGGCCGTACATGTGCAGACCATAAATCTTCCCGGACCATTTTATGGGCGTTTTGTAAACCAATAAGAGCGAAAATAAAGAAAAAAAAATCGAAGCTTCGACTAAATAAAAAATGTACAAAAGAGAAGCAGGGCAGCAGGTTACGATTAGAAAATTAGAATCTGAACAAGATTAGTTAATAGCTGGACAAGGCTAGACTAATTTTAGTTCTGAGGATTTATTTCATTTTATTTTATTTTTTTGTTCAGATAGTTCAGATGCAGTTGAGCTTCAACAACAGAATACGTTTTGTTACATATGAACGAAATAAAAAGAAGTTTTCATACAAAACTTTCGTAGAGGGGAATTTGATAAGTAAACTTAATGTGTTCCTTTTAAGGAGCATTATGCGCTCGTGCGTTAAACAAAGGACAAGGTGTTACAAGTGATTGAACTAGAACGAACACTACAGCCACGGGGTAGGATGACGTGACCTTCCCATCCTCCCTAAAAACTCGTAACCACTTTCAGGAATTGTAGGAAAAAATATAAAAATAATTACTATAATAATGATCATAATATAATGCCTCGACAAACGACAAAAATATTGATAAAAAAAAAAAAATTATTTATACTATACTTTAAGCTATCATACTTTATTAAACTTAGCTCATTACATGTTATTTCAAGAAGTTCCAGAACTATAAATAAAAGAATAGTAAATAAGCAAATAAGTAAATGAACAAATAATAAATAAACAAATAAACAAAAACAAAAAATAAATGAACAAATAAATAAATATATAGATATGTAAATAAATAGTGCCCCTTTACGATAGGAATGCAATCTAACTACCATTCTGTTCGCAGGAATGTTTTGCCACCTACTCCCACACCCCACTCCCTCCCCCCTCACTCCCTCCCTCTCCCTCCCTGTTCCCTCCCCCTGCCTACTCCCTCTTTCCCTATTCCCTTCCCCTCTCCCTCCCCCTTCCTACCTACTCCCTCCCCCTTCCTACCTACTCCCTCCCCCTTCCTACCTACCCCCTCCCTCCTTACTCCCTCCCCTTCCCTCCCTATTCCGTCCCCCTCCCTCCATACTCCGTCCCCCGTCCTACTCCCTCCCTCCCTCCCTCCCTCCCTCGGGGAATTATGACGCCAGTAACAGAATTGAAGAGGACCGCTGGTGCCACAATTGAGGTCCGGACGGACGAGCGGCGCTGCTGCTGCTGGTGCCAATGACCGTCACCAAGTAAGGCAACCCCAAACTTCGTCTCGACCAACAACAAGACTTTTAATCGGTTAAACCGGAAATGCTCTCTCTCCCTCTCTCTCTCTCTCTCTCTCTCTCTCTCTCTCTCTCTCTCTCTCTCTCTCTCTCTCTCTGTTTGTCTGTCCCCTTCAAGCATAGCGGCGGCACTACTCGGTTGGCTCAGTCTGTCGTCAGCCGATTTTATTCAGCTTAAGGTATGATTTAAACGGGATAGTGCAGAGGATGAGAAGCCTGTGATGAGAATTTAAACGGCGGAGGTGTTCCTCTGCCACGCCTGACAAGACCGCGCTGCTGGTAAAGAGTGAATGGAGAGAAAGGGAGAGGACAGAAAGAAAGAAGAGAAAGAGGGAGGAAAGAAGTAAAAAAGGAGAAAGGGGAGGGGAGGCAGGGAGATGGATAATGCGAAATGAAAGAGGGAGGGGGAGAAACAGAGAGAGAGAGAGAGAGAGAGAGAGAGAGAGAGAGAGAGAGAGAGAGAGAGAGAGAGAAAGACAGAGACGAGGGGGAGGCACAGAAAGAGAGAGAGAGAGGGGGGGAGATGAGGGTGAGGCAGGGAGGCAGGGAGAGAGAGGGGAAGGCAGAGAGGCAGAGAGAGAGAGACAGAGAGAGAGAGAGAAAGAGGGGGGAGAGGGAGAGGGGGAGAGGAGGGGGGAGAGGGAGAGGGGGAGAGAGGGAGAGGGGAGAGGAGGGGGGAGAGAGAGAGGGGGAGAGGAGGGGGGAGAGAGAGAGGGGGAGAGGAGGGGGGAGAGGGAGAGGGCGAGGGGGAGAGGGAGAGGGCGAGGGGGAGAGGGAGAGGTGGAGGGGGAGAGGGGGAGAAGGAGAGGAGGTGGAGGGGGAGAGGGGGAGAGGGCGAGGGGGAGAGGGGGAGAGGGCGAGGGGGAGAGGGAGAGGGCGAGAGGGAGAAGGCGAGGGGGAGAGAGCGAGGGAGAGAGGGAGAAGGCGAGGGGGAGGGGGAGAGGGAGAGGAGGGAGAGGAGGGAGAGGAGGAGGGGGAGAGGGGGAGAAAGGAGAGGGCGAGGGGGAGAGGGAGAGGGCGAGGGGGAGAGGGCGAGGGGGAGAGGGCGAGGGGAGAGGGCGAGGGGGAGAGGGAGAAGGCGAGGGGGAGGGGGAGAAGGCGAAGGGGAGAGGGAGAGGAGGGAGAGGAGGAGGGGGAGAGGGGGAGAAGGGAGAGGGCGAGGGGGAGAAAGGAGAGGGCGAGGGAGAGGGAGAGGGCGAGGGGGAGAGGGAGAGGGGGAGGAGGGGCGAGGGGGAGAGGGAGAGGGGGAGAGGGAGAGGGCGAGGGGGAGAGGGCGAGGGGGAGAGGGAGAGGACGAGGGGGAGAGGGCGAGGGGGGAGGGAGAGGGCGAGAGGGAGAGGAAGAGGAGAGGGATAGGGGGAGAGGGAGAGGAAGAGGAGGATAGGGATAGGGGGAGAGGGAGAGGGGGGAGTGAGAGGGAGAGAGGGTGAGGGAGAGAGAGAGGGTGAGAGAAAGAGAGGGAGAGGGAGGCAGGGAGAGAGAGAGAGAGAGAGAGAGAGAGAGAGAGAGAGAGAGAGAGAGAGAGAGAGAGAGAGAGAGAGAGAGAGGTAGAGAAAGGGGGTGAAGAGAAAGTGAGAGAGACATAGAGAGGACGAATGGGAAAGCCAGAGAAACAGTAGGACCATGAAAAGGTTGTCCAGGAAATGGAAAATCTGTGTACGCCCTCCCTGAAAACCTGATGGTATGAATTAAATACGCGCAGAGTAATTTTTCTCTGTAGAGTTTGTTCTTTGTATATTTCCCCCAAAGACTTTACCGGCATGAACTTGTGAAAAGAACGAGTTAATGCTAAAAAAAAAAAAAAAAAATGATAATAATAATAATTAATAATACAAAATATAAAAGTGGTCACTGATCATAAATGTAGATTCATGAGTTTCGTGTTAGCGTTAATCAAACCTTCTATAAGAGACAACTTTTCAAAACCCACCCCGATAAAAATGGATAAATGAATTAATAATTGGGTAAATAGATTAATATATAAATAGGTAAAGAGAATAAACATGCAAATAGATATAAGGAAAACAAATAAGTAAATATAATTGATAAATAGATAAACTTATGCATAAACAAATAGAGGACAAAATTATCAAAAACAAGAGGAATACTCCTCCCTGTGGAAAAGTAATAAAAATAGAGAAAACACACAAAAAAGCGGAACATTTATGACCCAACACAGTGAAATATATATCGGAAAGTCATGAAGATATAATTAGGTAATGAAAAAATGTATAGAAGATATGTATAGATATGATAAATGAATAATATAAAACATAAATTAATAGATAAAAAATATAATAAATAAAGATATAAATAAGTGATGAGATAAGTGTTGATATATATATGAATATAAATGTATCAATAAATAAATAAATGTATAAAGAAACTGGAAATAAAATTAAAGATAAGACGGAGAGACTCCTTACCACCAAAAACTTAATAATATTATTAATAACAATTATAATAATACATACATGTACCAAAGGCTTTTCCCCCCTTATAAGGGAGGTAGCAAAAAAAAAAAAAAAAAAAAAAAAGGCATAAAAACCACTCCCACCGATTCCATCCCTATCACACTACACTCCCCTCCACCCTCTTCCCTCCCTCTTATCTTGGCACTTCCTGAATGACGGGTCTTCCCTACATCTTGAGAACCTTCCTTGCCCTGGGTCAGAAGTAGTGTCGCAAGACACAGCACATCCACAGCAAGGCCGCTTCATTGATAATAATTAATAATTAATAATTAACAATAATAATAATAATAATTATATTAATAGTAATAATAAATATAATGATAATATAATAACAGTAATAATAATAATAATAATAATAATAATAATACATACATACATATACCAAGGCTTTTTCCCCCTTCCAAGGGAGGTAGCCAAAAAGGGAAAGGCATAAAAACACTCCCACCCATTTCATCCCTAAATACACTCCACACCCCTCCCACCCTTCCTCTCATCTGAGCACCTCCTGGATGACGGGTCATCCCTGCACCCTGCCCACCGCCCTGGGTCAGAAGCAGTGTCGCAAGACACAGTACATCCACAGCAAGGCCGCTTCATTTAATCGGCGACCCCCCCTCTCCGTCCCCCTTTGCATATAAGGAGAGGACGGGGAGAAATCCTTCGGGCTGCGTCAAAATTTACTCACACATACTACCCCACCCCCCACCCCCCCGCCCATTCCTCCTCATGCAGTCACAACATCATCCATATACAACCATTCTCCACTCACCTCTGTCTTCCGTCCTCTCCCTTCCTTCCTCAACAGACATTCCCCTCTTCCCCAAAGCCCCCTTTACCCCATCCATCCACCTCATCCTAGGACGTCCCCTCATGTTCACTCCCTCCACATCTGCCTTCCATACCTCTTTTACTAGTCTTTCTTCACTCATTCTTTCCATGTGTCCAAACCATCCTAATATTCTTTCATCAACCCTCTCTCCCAAATCCTTTTTCACCCCTGTTCTCCTCCTCACCTCCTCATTTCTCACTCTATCTAGCCTAGTAACCCCCACCATACTTCTCAGACACCTCATCTCAAACACATTCAAACTCCTTCTCTCTTCTTCTCTTATGTTCCACGTTTCTGCCCCATACAGTGCTGTTGGCACAATCACTCCTTCATACAGTCTCCTCTTCGCATCCATTCCCAAATGTCTATTTCTCATTACACTCTTTAAACCACCAAGGCATTTACTCGCTTCTCTCAATCTACATTCTACCTCCACCTTCACTCCACCTTTTCCTGCTACACTTGCACCCAAGTATCTAAAACTATCCACTTCCTCCAGTCGCTCTCCCTTAATGTTCACTTCCAGTCTACTGCCACTTTCACCCCTTGTACATCTCATCACCTTACTTTTACCCACATTTATCTTTAGCTTTCTTCTATCACATACTCTCCCAAACTCTGCCACCAACTTCCTCAATCCCTCCTCTGACCCTGCCACAAGTGCAGTGTCGTCCGCAAACAACAGCTGGCTCACCTCCCACTTTTCTCCATTTTCTTTAACCATCTCCAATCCCTGACTCACTACCCTAGCATTCACCTCTCGCACCACCCCATCCATGTATAAGTTGAACAGCCAGGGCGACATAACGCATCCTTGACGAAGTCCCACCTTTACTTCAAACCACTCACTCTCTCCATTTCCAATCCTAACACATGCTCTACTACTCACATAAAAACTCTTGACAGCTCCCAAAAGCTTTCCTCCTATCCCATAAATCTGCATAACCTCCCACAGTGCCTTTCTGTCTACCCTATCATAAGCCTTTTCCAGATCCATAAAATAATAATAATAATAATAATAAAATAATAATAATAATATTAATAACAGAAAATGAAATAAAATAAGAAATAAGAGAGGGACAGTTATGGGCCAACACGGGAGAATATAAAGCTGAAACTGAAAAAGGGGAGGTGAGGGCTCAATGGAGCCGGGAGTCGGCACAAAGAGGTTCCTCGTGGGCGAAATTCGATGTAGTTCCAGATTCGGAAATGCGAATTTCGACATTGATGTTTTCGATGCAAAGGTTTTGCTCCATTTCTTTCCATATGAAGAACTCGGACCAAACATGCAGCCTGAAGTACTTGTTTGCTGAATATATGCATGTACACATGTACATGTATATATACATGCACGGTCATGCACATGATATATATATATATATATATATATATATATATATATAATATATAAATGAGTGTGTGTGTGTGTGTGTGTGTTATACATATATATATATATATATATATGTGTGTTTGTGTGTGTGTGTGTGTGTGTGTGTGTGTGTGTGTGTGTGTGTGTGTGTGTGTGTGTGTGTGTGTGTGTGTGTGTGTGTGTGTGTGCGTACAACACTGAATGGGTCCCAGTGATTAGAGATACATTTTAACAACCACAATGCACTTTAATTCTAAGCCATCAACATCGGAAGACCCAATGGGGTCCCATTGGGTCTTCCGATGTTGATGGCTTAGATATATATATATACAAATAAGATATATATATATATATATATACAAATAAGAGCAGTGTGGTGATATTCATCCCATCTTTGAGGAGAGCGTGTTCTATGACACAAATGATTATCATGATTACATTATTATATCAATTATGTGACTAATTACGATATTTCATCAATGCGTTCTTGTGGAGTTCTCAAAAGGCCTTTCTTAAAGAATCCCAGTTCATCTCTTTGATTTTCTTATTCTTCATATCCGTTTCTTCTGACCTCAAACACCTTCCTTGGCTAGCGATACTTCTTCCTTTTCCGTGGACAGCCACTGGGATCTTTTAGTGATCCCTGTGGCACCCCGCTCAGTGCCAAACAAGTTTTGCTTACAAGGTTATCAATATGAAGTGATTAGTAATAACAACAGCCTAATGCGTGTGTGTGTGTGCGTGTGTGTGTGTGTGTGTGTGTATGTGCGCGCGTGTGTGCGTGATTCACCATGGTCTTGGATCACGTGATGGACTTGTGATCGACAGTTATTAATTTCCCGGATGAGAGCGCATAGCTCGTATGACCGATCTATGAATAATACTGTGACCTTACACGAACACACACACCCAATTCCCCGCCCACGAGAGTTTGAGTAACACCCCGCAGCACAGCGATACTGAAATTATTTCACCCCTGGGCGGGAGTCGAACCCGAACCGCCGTAGTGGCAGGCGAGTACTCTAACCACAGCGCCACAAAGTAAGTGTGTGTGTGTGTGTGTGTGTGTGTGTGTGTGTGAGCATGTGCATTCGTTTATTTCTTTTCAGATTTTTAGAATTTTCTAATAACAAGTCATCAGATGCAAATACTAAGAGCGTTATTTAAATTCTAAATGAATAAAATAAAATAAAAATTCTTCGTCTATATGTCGGACTTTTCTTTCTCGATATTTTCAAGAATATAGGTTTCAACATAATTTGAAATAAGAAATAATAATATAATTTAACTTTTAATAGTACGGAATTGATATGTCAATACCGAGCTAAGCCAATTTTCTCGTTAAATGGACCAGCATCGATCCATCATGGAGACGTGGGGTGTGTGTGTGTGTGTGTGCGAAGTATATCGACAACCATAAGGTTTGTTCTGGGTTGGGTTAGGTTGGGTTGGGTTAAGTGGGGTCGGGTCGGGCTGGGTTGGGCTGAGTTGAATAGGGTTGGACTGGGTTGAACTGGGTTGGGTCAGGTTGGATTGGGTTAGGATAGGCTACGTTAGATTAGGCTAAATTAGGCTAGGTTAGGTTAGGTTAGATTAGGCTACGTTAGATTAGGATAGTTTGGGTTGACATGGACTTGGTTGGATTGGGTTGGGCTGGATTGGGTTGGGCTGGATGAGGTTGGATTGAATTGTGTTAGATTGGGGTGGGTTTGGTTGTGATGTGCTGGGATGTGCTGGGCTGGGTTAGGCTAGGTTAGATTAGGTTAAGTTAGGTTACGTTACGTTAGATTAGATTTGATTAATTTAGGCTAGGTTAAGTGAGGTTAGGTTAGGTTATGAGTAGGATAAGCTACATTATGTTAGGCTAAGCTAGGCTAGGTCAGACTATGTTAGGGTAGGATAGGTCAGGTTAGGACAGGTCAACTAACGTATTTAATCTCAATTTTTTCTGAAACTTACATGTTTCCGATAGTCTGTTATTGGAAACGATTTCTTCAAGGAAATAGGTCTTTCCGGACCTAAACAGTAACATAATGAGCCTCATAACCGTCGAAAACGGTTTTTATTTATTCAAAAGAAACGGTCACACTGGGCTAACTACTTTCGACACTGTAAACCACTATATATTCGGTTATGGTGAAGGACTAACTACTGCATGCTGAAATATCACACAGACTGTTCGAAAGCGAGATAAAATCATATTTTAGGGATCAAACTCAAGTTTTCAAGAGGGCAATTATATATTTTGTTTTCAGTCAAATCAGCTATCCTGGGTCCACTGGTGAACAAAGGCCTCCTTCATAGCATTCCATGATTCACACGACCGCGCCAACCTCTGCCACGTTACTCCCGCAAACTTCTCTATCTCGTCTCTCCACCTTCTGTCCGATCTTCCACTTCCACGCTTCCCATCTCGCGGCGTCCATTCAGTAACACACCTGCTCCATTGCTCATGAGTTGTTCGCACTAACTTGCCGGCCCAATTCCACTTCCTCTCTTTTTAGAAAAAAAAAAAAAAAAAATCTTGGACATAGACCATCCTCATCCATCACCAAGCTGAATGTATAACCAGGCTCAGCTGATTGGAATACCAATCACACTTGATTCTAATCACTGAGTTGTAGTGATGAGGTGGCCAAGCCTGGTGTCGGTTATGATTTGCATTCAGAACACCAATCATCCTTCAAAGAAAGTGTGCCACATAGTTATTATTCTGGCTAATTCTCTAGCCAACTTGATAAGGACCAAATATCACTAAAAGGATTGAAACCTATGTTTCAACTGCAAGCTCCCTGTTTTGATATCAACTCTTCTATTCTGGATAACATAATCGATTTAAATCTGGTTACTTCTACTAGACATTGAGTTAATACGCTGGAAACCATAAAAATATATCTCATTTTCTATTTTCTCCAACAATATTAGAATTAATTAGACATGAAAGCATCACAACACTGAAGAATATATATAATTTTTCATTACAGGGTTCGAAAGTCAAAAACATCTTAATATAAGATTACTCCCTACAAACATGAAGGAAATATGGCTTCCTTCATTATTTCATTGCCTGAAGCGGTCTCTTCTCAACTATTTCATTTCACACCACCAAATTTTAATTGGAGGACTTTCTTTTTTGGGGGACATCAAAGAGGAAATTGGACCTCTCCTCTCATATGGAAAAATATTTCCGTGTAATATCTTCGTGTCAAATTAAAACATGTTGCCATAGAAACAACGACAGGAATGCTACAATATTCCCGCAATCGTTATGACGACGACGACGACGACAACGACGACGACGACCTAAAACTAGATCCTAATGCAGAAATGAAAAAAAGTAAAATTAAATAAATCAATCTTAAACAAAAACCAGACCAAAGTATCCATTCGGTTTCGCGAATACCCAAAAATTATATGACCAACTCAGAGCTGAGGCATTGAAGAAGGTAAGGAACCCTCGCCAAGAGGCGCTGAGTAGCTGCGGCCGAAGTCGTCACCTTAGCCCAATTACGCGCTTTGAGGTCTGTTGTGGGCCAGGTAGTAGCCACTAACCGGGAATCGGAGTGGAGTGCGGAACTCGACCTCCTACCTAAGCGAAAGCGAGACCAGCCTGCTTCCGATCACGCCACTTTCGCAGCTGAGGCATTGGAAACTCATTTGATGTCAAGAAAGGTCACAGTCATGCAGAATGCGTGACAATAGTCACAGCCGTGCATGACCCATTTAGTTCTCATGAAGAACTTGAGGACGCACGGACCGTCGCCGTCCTGATGAATATGGGACATAGATCCAAACGCTTACTTGTGTCTCTCTCAACATCTTGACGTTTATTAGAAGACAAATCATCCTTTATTGCTCGTGCCTACCGATTAGAGAGAGATTTATTGTTCAAATTGTTCAAATTTATTGTTCAAATTTCCTTCTGGGGCGGCAGTAATAGAATAATGCTCACACACGAGCATCTACAGAAATATTACTGAAATCTTACAATAGACTG
>NC_134790.1:22974639-23007139 GCF_046742065.1 Oratosquilla oratoria
GACACTTCTCATGCTCTTGTATATAATTTTGCAAAAAAAAAAAAATAATAATAAAATAAAAAAATCTCACTCCATACCAGCAGTCATGTTTTTACTCAAGTTGCATGCAACAAACGATTTGCACGCCTCTTGCAAGCAGCGTTTCTTTGCAACAGGTTTCACTTTCTCACCTCCTTTTTGCATTTATTTATTCATTTGTTTATTCAGTAATTCTATTCATTTATTCATTTTCTCACTCTGTATCATTTTCAATTTTCATCACACTGCTAGTGTAATCGAAAGCGTTCTTTGTCTCGCATTTGCTTCACTGTGGGTTCGATTCCCGCAATCCTCTCCGATATCCAGTAGTGACGGCTTCGGCCGCAGCTATTCAGCGCCTCCTGGCGTAAGCTCTTCAATTATTTCCCTTACCTACTGGGTGATACTTTCCCTCTACGCCAGACGATTCTATTGGCTCACTATTGATAACGAGGAAAACCCCAGTCTATCTCATGAGAACATAAGAATAGAGGAGAATGCAAGAGACCATAAGGCCTACACTTAGAAGTTCCATGTCGCAAGGCGATTCTATTGGGTCCCTATTGATGACGAGGAGACCCCAGTCTATCTCATAACAGGATAAAAACAGGGGAGACTGCAAGAGACCATAAGGCCTACACTTAGAAGTTCCACGTCGCAGGGAGATTCTATTCATATCTGAAGCCCCCCCTTCCCCCTTTCCTTGTACAGAACTTATCTTCTCTTTCTCCTAATAAAGACTCCTTTCTGTTCGCAGGATCTGAGGACACAATTCAATTTCCTGATATATTTCGTCCTTTGTAATACATTTCTCCCCTCCTCGGCTCATGTCCAAAAGATTTTGTGTCTCAGTCGGGGAGAAGGACGGAACCCTTTTCCCTGTCGGTGGCTCTTCTTCCAAGAACAGAAGTATCATGTTCTAGATTCTCTCAACCCTAAACCCACCACTGTCACGGCCCACCTCGACCTACAAAAAAAAAAATATATATATATATATATATATATATATGTGTGTGTGTGTGTGTGTGTGTGTGTGTGTGTGTGTGTGTGTGTGTGTGTGTGTGTGTGTGTGTGTGTGTGTGTGTGTGCATGTGTGTGTGTATGTGTGTGTGTGTGTATTTACACACATATATCATGATTATTCATCGTGACAAATTTGAGGACAGAGAGGAATCGGAAACACAAGAAGAGCTTCGAGTTATTTTACAGACGTTTCGACATTCTGGTCTTTTTCAAGACCAGTGTCGAAACGTCGGTAATAAAACTCAAAGCCTTTCTCGTGTTTCCGTTTCCTGTCCTAAAATATATATATATATATATATATATATATATATATATATATATATATATATTCAATTATTTGTTAACAACTAATCCGGCTACTTGGGCAAGTGGCATGCTTCCTAGATGTTTTAAGCCCACTAACAGGGGCCTCTACACAGTACAGGAAGTGGAGGGGGAGACGAAGGAAGGGGACGCCCTCATGGCCGGAGCAAGTGGATCGATCATGCAGAGAGCTGATTGGAATAAGACGGATGGGAGGGAGTGGGGGGACGGCGTCGCTGCGTGAGTGGAGAGACAGACGCGCTCCCAAGCAGAAGCTCCACACTGATTATGATGATGATGAAGACATCATGCTTTGATAGGATGTGAGCTTAGCATACGTAAGCATGACAACTCGATGGAGGCTAAATAGACCTTGATGGACTTATTAGGCATTGTATCCAGATGCTTGCAAACGCCTTCACCCTGTTATGCCAGGCTCTTTGTTGGGCAAGAAGACTTTGTTATCGAGACGTTGTTCCATGGAGAGGCTTTCCTGAAGGGCCAATTAGCCTTAGAGGAACAATAAGAACCCCTTGATTGTCCTTCGTTTCGCGAACTCCATCAAAGGTTTTCCGTTCTCGTTCTTTGGCTGAAGGAAGTCGAAGAAAATGAGAAATTTGGCGGGAAATGGAAAGTGTTATCAGTTTTCGCACCCCCCCCCCACCACCAACATTTGTCCTTCAAAATCGAGCGGCGATCTGCGCACAGACGAGTGGGGGTCAAGATTGACCGATAAGACACAGATAGATACATAGATAGACAGATAAATGAATAAATAAAAAATATAAAATAAATTAAAATAAAGATATAGGAACAAAAATAAACAAGCCAAAAATACAATGAATAAATATATGAATATATAAATCAATAGATAAAAAATAAACAAACAAATAAATAAATAAAAACGAATAAACAAAAATTAATATATAAAATACAATGATATAAAATTAGATTAATAAATTAATAAATGCATGAACAAATTAATCAATAAAATAAGGTAATAATAACAACAAAACTCTCTTTTTTCCAGAAGAAGCCACAAATCTGTTTTGCTTGTCGAGACGTCTCGTGCATTACGATCTAAGACACTTCGGCCGAATTTCGATGTTTACGAACTTATCTTCGCTCGTTTTCCTTTGTGCAAACACGTTGGTACATCTAAACGCAGGTAAACTCTCTCTCTCTCTCTCTTTCTCTCACTCTTTCTCTCACTCTCTCTCTCTCTCTCTCTCTCTCTCTCTCTCTCTCTCTCTCTCACACACATACACACACACACAATATATATATATGTATATATATATATATATATATATGCAAGTTACGTCAACCTGTCAGAATGTCTCAGCATATATATATATATATATATATATATATATATATATATACATACATATATATATATATATATATATATATATATATATACCTAAAAACAAAAAACCTTAGGTCATTTGCCCCAAAAAATGGAACTTTATTCTAGTGGACAAGAAAAAAAATTATACATTTTTGGACCCTTGGCATGCTATCATTACGTATGCATACGTAGCGCGTAAAAAAGTAAATGTTGCCACGAAAGGCTTCCAAAAATCTCGGTGTAAATGTTTAAAAGCGTGTTGGTTGGAAAAGGGACAAAATGTTGACAAGAGTGACAGACGCTCAGGAATTACCCTGATGGAAATTGAATTTTATGTGAAAAAAATTGCATATTTGAAATGTATACGTGCACAATATAAATGCACACACACACATAAACACGCACATAAAAACACACACACATACACATACACACATACAAACAAATATATATATATTTACATTTATATATATATATATATATATTATATATACTGTATATATATATATATATATATATATATATATACATTATATATATATATATATATATATATATATATATTGTAGGTGAAACATATAATCACCCATTTGTCAATCACGTTAAAACCACTGTTGGAGTAGAAAAGACTGGAGACGGGGAATCTATATATCTCGATTGCAAACTGCAATCCTCTTCAGTAGATACTTGCATCTACTGAAGAGGATTGCAGTTTGCAATCGAAATATATAGATTCCCCGTCTCCAGTCTTTTCTACTCCAACAGTGGTTTTAACGTGATATATATATATATATATATATATATATATATATATATGTGTGAGTGTGTGTGTGTGTGTGTGTGTATACACATGTATACACTGTATACATATATTACATACACTACATACATTACGTATATACACTGCTTAAATTTCAACCAAGGACTCAACATTTCCCCCCATTAATTTCCCCAAGTTGTAAAACCGTCTCCATATACCCATATTCATCTGATACCGAATACGGAATTATAAATACATTAATTCGCTATACATTGATGCTGTAACGGATGTTATCAAGTGGCTCAAATTATAATGACCTCATTAAGCAGAAACATTAACATCGCGAGTAATTTGCAATGATATATAATACACGTGTGCAGGAACGAAACTATAGTTACTTTACTGCCAAACAGGAATGAAAAAGCCCTATCAGTATTCCCCCTCCTTTAGGGAAAAAGTCCCCAGATTTGAAGCTTAATTCCCCCATATCTGGGGAAAATGGGAAGAGGGGTGGGGAAAGCTAAATTAATCTAAAGAAAAGGATGACGATCTTCAAGGTGAAGACAGATACTCGTATCACGGAAGCGTCCGAGATGGCGGCGACAGTTCCCAAGACGCCAGTGGACTCGAAGATGGACTGACACAAAGAGTCTGAACCCATGCATAATCTTCTTCTACTCCCCCCCCCAACCTCAAAAAAGTGGGTGGAGGAGTCTTAGGAGGAGTTAGAAAATCGGGGGGAAAGCGGGGAAGAGCAGGAACAAAAGACAAAATTGAAGAAAAAAGTATATATGTCGGCGATGCAGATCTTAGCTTACGAGGACATAAAGGTGAGTTGGAGATGATACTGATGAGATGCATGAAGAGGACGAGGTTGTGCAAGAGGAGGAGGAGGAAGAGAGGGGAAAGGAAGAGGATGAAGAAGAGGGGCACGAAGAGGAAGAAGAGGAAGAGAAAGGGGGAGATGAGGAGGAAGTAGAGAGAGACGAGGAAGAGAAATAGTAGGAGGTGAAAGATGAGGAGGAGGAAAATGAGGAGGAAAAGGAGGAAGAGAAAAAAAGAGGAAGATGAAGAGGAAAATGAAGAACAAGAACTTGAAGATGAGAAGTAGGAGAAAGAGGAGGATGAGGAGGAAGAGAGGAGAGATGAAGATGAGGAAAATGAAGGAGAGGAAGATGAGGAAGAGATGGAGAAGGAGGAGGGGGACGATGAAGAATAGGAGTAGGAGGAGAAGGAGGAGGAGGAAGAGGAAGAGGAAGATGAAGAAGAGAAAGATGAGGAATAGGATGAGGAGGGAGGAGGGGAGGAGAAGAAGGAGGAGGAGGGGAGGAGAAGAGGGAGGATGAGGGGAGGAGAAGAGGGAGGATGAGGGGAGGAGAAGGAGGGAGGAGGAGGAGGAGGAGGAGGAGGAGGAAAAGGAGCAGAGGGAGGAGGATAAGGAGCAGGAGGAGGAAGAGGAGGAGGAGGAGGAGAAAGAAAAAGAAGAGGAGGGGAAGGAAGAGTAGGAGCAGGAGAAAAAGGAAGAGGAGAAGGAGGAGGAGGTGGAGGAAGAGGAGGAAAAGGAGGAGGCACAGATAATGTGACATTAATTCATGCCTAAGTTTTAAGAATCATTAAGTTTAAATACCTCCGCAATAAGCCGTGATGTACACCAAATGACAAAATTATTTCCTCGTTTTCTTGCATTTCCATGTCATATTTGTTTACTTACGTTTCTGTTTGTTAATTCATTTCCTGCTTCTGGATTCATTATAACACAAAAGATCTATCAACTTGTTTTGAGATCGCAATTCACTAAAAAATGTAAACAAAACGTGGAACAATTCAGAAAAGGTGACAACAACAACAACAACAACAACAACATCAATAATAACAACAACATCAACAACAACAACAACAACGACAACACCAAGAGCCAACACCACCAGCAACAACGACAACACCAACAGAAGGGGAAAACGTAATCACAGACAGAAACAAGAAGTCATTCTGCAGGATACAGTGACTGATAGACCGTGCGAACGAAAACGAGAGTGAGAGCGTGAGAGTGAAACCGTGAGAGTGAGAGCGTGAGATTGTGTGTACGTGGGTGGGTGTTAGTCGGGGGAGAACAGGCAGAGGAAGAGGAGGAAGAGGAGGAGGACGAGAAGGTTGGGGAGGAAGGCTGAGGAGGAAGGTGAGGAGGACAATAAGAAGACGAGGATGAGGACGGGGAAGAGGAAGAGGACGAAGATGATGAGGACGACGACGACGATGAAGATGAGGACAAGGACACAGAAGATAAAGACGAGGACAACGAGAACAACGAAAACGACAAGGAAGAGGACAACGAAGAGAACAACAAAAAGGAGAACGAAGATGACAACGAAGAGGACAACGAAGAAGAGGACGAAGAGGACAACGAAGAGAAAAAGATAAGGACAACGAAGAGGACAACGAAGAGGACAACGAAGAGGATGAGGAAGAGAACAACGAGGAAGAGGAAGAAGAGGACAACGAAGAAAACAACGATGAAGACAACGAAGAGGACAACGAAGAGAACAACGATGAAGACAACGAAGAGGACGAGGAAGAGGACAATAAAGATGACAACGAAGAAGAGGACGAAGATGACAACGGAGACGACAACGAAGGGGCCAAGGAAGAGGACAACGAAGAGGACAACGAAGAGGACTCTATTCCCCACTGTTTTCCCGAGCAAGACAACCCCTACGCAAGGCAACAATCCTTCCGAACGGCTCTTGGCAGGATCGGTCCTCCACTCGTTCCAGCCATGGAGTTCCTTCGTGCCCTTCATCAAGGGCTCTCTCTCTCTCTCTCTCTCTCTCTCTCTCTCTCTCTCTCTCTCTCTCTCTCTCTTGTGCAGATAATCCGATGAGCGGGATCAACAACATCAGGGATGCGTTCCACATGCCCATGCAGGCCGGACCTGACGTTCACGAATTACTTCGGTGACAGTTTGGACTCACGGAACCGTCGCCGGGTTTGGTACAGAGTCATTCCAACAATACCAAACAATTCTTATAAATCTGAAGGGTGCTCTGGTCTCGAATTCGCTTAGCTGTGGGTTCGAATCCCGCACTCCCCTCCGATTACCAGCAGTGAATGAATGTCACCTTCCCCCCTCAACAGTCCCTAAAGCGTATAGAACAAAGGAGGTGGCTTCGACCGCAGCTACTCAGCGTCTCCTGGCGTACGTTCCTCATCTTCTGCTTGGTACCAGGAACGTCAGAACGCTTCTTCAAACCGGTGTCCATCGTCCACATCTCTCAGCCGTAAAACAAGATGGGGATCACAAGCGACTTAGTTATTCGGATCATATCCACCTTTCATGTATATCGGCAACGGCATATACTCTGGATAAGTTCTGAATACCATGGACTATGCCAATCCAACATCCTGAATATAATCACTTATGCCAAAGGTGCGCCTCAGCCTCACCAGCATCATACACTCATCAACCGGAGTAACTGCGTGTATGGTCGTGGTGCATTCGGCTACATATACCGATTGACACCTGTGGCCGGACTTGTAGGTGTAACCCCAGCTAGTGAACTCGCCACACCTCAGAGAGTCGCTATATTATTTCTTAACTTCCAGAACTCATCCCAAATAATAGGTATTCGATCGTCCTTGGAGTGTTCCAGGTGCCCACACGGAGAGCCCGCCAGAGGTTTAACCTGGGTCTGGTTCGATGTGATCGTGTCTCTATTGTCCCTTTCCAGAGGCCCGGTGCAACGATCTTCATGGTATTGACATTGTCAGGCTGCAAACCCACCTCCATTACGTACGAATGCTATGTATGTACATAGATACAAAGCTTCGCCCTCGCACGCATCCCATCCACCACGAAATCCAACGAGGAATACTAAGCATTGTGTTCATTACCAAGTCGTCCCAGGGGTCTTGAGTGAGGAAACGCCGTGCGATGTCGATCTAGGCGGTAGCTACTTGCCTCAGGGAGTGCCTGACGCAAAGGTTCAAGCCAGTTGCCTCAGCCAATTTCTCTCCAAACCAAGAATTGGATGAAGAAGAGGAGCTGGCAGACGAGGGAAAAACGAGGAAAAGGGTGGGGAGGAGGAGGAAGAAAAAGAGGATCAGAAGGAAAACAAGAGGAAAATAAGGAATGAAATGAAGATGAAAGATGATCAGGAGAGATGAGCATGAAGAGAAAAATGTGAAGGAAAATAAGGAGGAAAACGAAGAGGACAATGAGGAAAAGAAGAAAAAGGAGGAAAAAAGAAAGAGGAGGAGAAGGAAAATGAGAAAGAGGGGGAGGAGGAAAAGGAGGAATAGGAAGAGCAGGAGGATGAAATGGAGTAAGGGAATTGAGTAAGAGATGTAGAGATACAAAGAGAAGAACAAGGTAGAGCACAAGAATAAAAAAAAGGCGATAAATGACGACAAGATGAGAAGCGCAAGACAACCAGAGAGTCCAGGCAGAGAAATAAAAATAAAGGGGGGGGGGAGACAAGAGAGAAAAAAGAGAGAAAAGAGAAGATGAACGAGAAGCTTAATCGACTTCGATGAAAAGATATGGAAAAAGAGAAAGAGAAAGAAGAGAAGAGAGAGGAAGATGGAGGATCACGGAGGTATTGGGACGAAAACAAAAAAATATATATACAAGGAAGGAGTGAAGGATAAGAAAGAAAGAGGAAAAGGGGAGAAGCGTGATTAGGACAGTAAGAGGAAAGGGAGGGAGGGGTAGGGAGGGAGGGGTAGGGAGGGAGGGAGGGAGGGAGGGAGGGTGGAGGGGTAAGGAGGGAAGAGAAGGGGTTGAGGAGCAGGGGGGGGAGGAAGGGTAGGAAGAGACGAGCGGTATGGAGGAAGGAGGGGTAGGGAGGGAGGAGTAGGGAAGGAGGAGGGGAAGGGAGGAGTAGAGAGGGAGGAGGAGTAGGGAGGGAGGAGTAGGGAGGGAGGAGTAGGGAGAGAGGAGTAGGAAGGGAGGACGGGAAGGGAAGGAGGAGGGGTAGGAAAGGAGGAGGTGTAGGGAGGGACGGAAGAGGAGTAGGGATGGAGATAGGAAGGCTAGGGAGGGGAAGAGGAGGGAAGGGGTAGGAGGAAAGGGAGGGAGAAAGGGGAAGAGGGAGGAGGGGTAGGGAAGGTGAAGGGATAGGAGAGGAGGAGAGGAAGGAAGGGAGTGAGGGAGGAGGGGAAGGAAGGAAGAGGGGGGTAACAGGGAGGGGGAGAGGGGGAGGGTGGGTTGCAGAGCGGAGGGGGGAGGAAGAGAGTATTAGTATGGTATAAGCAATAACTAGCGCTTCTGGAGTCACGGAGGAGAGAGAGACTAAAGAAGGCGGGCAGCAGCAGCAGCAGCAGAAGGGAGGAGGAAGGGAGAGTAGAATTTAAAAAGTGATCATCAGCATTTTTCTTTTTTGAGTTGAGATTAGTCTTCAATTGTGAAAGAATGTTTCGTGCCCCGTAGGAACGTGAAGCCTTGGGTCTCAAAATATCGACTCCTGAAAATATCTGCAGTCTATAGAGGGGGGGGGGTGAGAGGAGGAGAGGAGGACAGGAGAACAAGGTGTGGAGCTAAGGAGAAGGAGGAACAGGAGGAGGAGGACGAGGAGGAAGAACAGGAAGAGGAGGAGGTGTAGGAGGAGGTAGGAGGAGGTAGAGGAGGAAGAGGATGAGAAGGAGGAAGAAGAGGAGGGGGAAGGGGAGGAGGGAAGGGGTTGGAGGGAAAGGGGAGGAGGGAGAGGGAAGGGGAGGGATGAGGAGGGAGAGGGGGAAGGGGAAAATGGGAGGGGAGGAAAAGGAAGGAATGGAGGAGAGGAGGAGAAGGAGGAGAGTAAGAGGAGGAGAAGGACGAGGGGGCGGGAAGGGAGGAGGGAAAGAAGAGAAGGACGAGGGAAGGAGGAAAAATAGGAGGGGGGCGGGGAGGGAAGGAAGAGGAGGAGGAGGGGAGGAGGGAAGGAAGAAAAGGGAGAGGGAGAGGGAGAGGGGAAGAGGGGGAGAGAGGAGTGGAGAAGGGAGAGTAAGAGGAAGGAGGAGTGGAGGAGGGGATGAGGAGGAGTAAGAGGGGAGGGAAGGAGGTGGTGGAGGAGAAGGAGGAGGAGGACGAGGAGGAGGAGGAGAAAGAAGGGAGGAGGACAAGGGGAAGAGGGTAGGAGGAAGAGGAGGAGGGAAAGAAGAAGGAGGAAGAGGAGGAAAAAAGGTAGGAGAGGTTAGAGGAGAAGACGAAA
Source organism: Oratosquilla oratoria (assembly GCF_046742065.1). Taxonomy (NCBI): domain Eukaryota; kingdom Metazoa; phylum Arthropoda; class Malacostraca; order Stomatopoda; family Squillidae; genus Oratosquilla; species Oratosquilla oratoria. The sequence continues at coordinate 22,984,283 of NC_134790.1, forward strand.
AGGGAAAATAAATATATCTGCGATGACACTAGACACCAACTCCCCAAAAAAATGAAAGGAAAGAAAATTATCAAAGAAACGAAAGAAAAAAAATGAAAGAGCAAATTCAGCCATTTGTTAGCCTCGGTCGAAATTAAGTGAAAATAGTGACCCTGTATTAAAAAGAAATTGAAAAATAATAATAGATCAATAAAGACATACAAAATGAGTCAATAAGCAAATAAATCAATATATGATAGATAAACGAATCAATAAACAAAATAAAAAAAAAATCAGAGACTGAAAAAAGTTACGCAACGAACCCAAGGTCTGAACAAGAACAGGTCAGTTCACATAAGAAAGAAAACTACTGACACGACGTCGACCAAATCGACTTACGAATTCCTTCCGTCTAATCAACATTCATCCACATGACGTCATCAAATTTAGCCTTGGTTTGGATTGCGTCGAGTCGCGTGTGTGTGTATGTGTGTGTGTGTGTGTGTGTGTGTGTGTGTGTGTGTGTGTGTGTGTGTGTGTGTGTTTATGTGTGCGTGTGCGAGTTTACGTATCTATTTGTTCGTCCACCTATCCATCCTCCTGTCAAATCAACTTATCTATCTAACCGTCTACTTACCTACTCACGTGAACTCAATTTTTTTTTTTTTCTGCAACTAGCGGAAAATACAATATTTAACCATTTCTATAATCGATCTCTAAATACATTTGATGGCTTTGGAGAGAGAGAGAGAGAGAGAGAGAGAGAGAGAGAGAGAGAGAGAGAGAGAGAGAGAGAGAGAGAGAGAGAGAGAGAGAGAGAGAGAGAGGGGGGGGGAAGGGGAGAGAGGCAGAGAGGAAGGGAGAGAGAGAGGAAGGTAGAGAGAGAAAAAGAAAGAGCAAGAGAGAGAGAGAGAGAGAGAGAGAGAGCGAGAGAGAGAGAGAGAGAGAGAGAGAGAGAGAGAGAGAGAGAGAGAGAGAGAGAGAGAGAGAGAGAGAGAGAGAGAGAGAGAGAGAGAGAGAGAGAGAGAGAGAGAGAGAGAGACTCAAATAAAATTGCATATCTTCGAAGTACGTCAACAAATGAAGAGCGCATCCTTTTTTTTTATTTTATCGGAAGAAACGTTAACGCTGGATTCTCAGAATTTCCAAACGTTTTCATTAAAACGAAGACATTCCAAAGAAATATGTACGCAATACCAACCGAAGCGAAAACTATTTCCCTCTTTTGATCTTTATGACTTTGAAATCTTGTCAGTCCCTTTCCTCCTCAACGGAACGTGGCAGAATTCAGAGTATGGTGATCCGTGTTAAAAAAAAAAAAAAAATCTTCGAGCCAACTGCCTTTTTCTTTTTCCGTTTATTATTTGTTTTTCAGATTCTTTCGAACTTGGCTATGATGTTCAGTACTCGACTGATCATATCATTACGATATTCCTCAAATCTTAATGGGTCTAATTCAGGGGTTCTTAACCTTTTTTCTCCAATTCCCCACTTTTTAGTGAGCCAACTCTCCATTTCCCACCACAGCATCGGTCTTTGACAAATTTGATTTTAACCCATGCAGTGTTTAGTACGTAAATATACGCTTTGCTTTTTTGTGCCATTTTACGGCCCTTAATTTTTGTTTGCATATATTAGATTTTTTACTAACAGTTATCACATGGAAATAAAATACATATGAAAAGACAGTGGTTCTTCTGTCCGACCGGTCATTCCCCACTTGGCAACTCCGCCATTCCCCACCAGTGGGGAATTCCACACAGGTTAAGAACCACTGGTCTAATTAGTCGGGACATGTGTGTGAGTTATTTTTTGGGTTCATATTAGACATCATTCGTGATTCATGACATTACACTGAGAGTACCAGCAACTTTGATAGTTCAAGTGGTATTAGTTTCCTGATCAGTGGAAATAACTCATGCAAGATAGAGAAAATAACTTAACAAATTGTTCATATGGTCGGTGAAATGACAAATGGACTTCAGTATCTCAAAGTGCAGCATGTTAAACGTAGCTTTACACACCCAGAAAGCAAATTAGAAACACTTTTTTTTAGAGAAAACCGTGTGCCAAAAACGTGGGAGTTCAAGTGAGTCCTGACCTTAAATACAGGAAACAGTACATTACAAAGGATTACAAAGGCGGAGCATGGCGACAGGAGACCTTTTGATCCATATCTAGGTCGGATGCGAAAAAAAAATCATATTAATAATAAAACAATCAATAAAAACTATAATAATGTAAATAACAAATAAAATACATAAATAAATGCATAGGTATAGTTAAATAATAAACAAACAGGTAAATAGTAATAATAAATTGACATGTAACTAATAATAAATGAAAATCAGAAAGACCCGTTTTTCAGAAGGTGCTAAGATGGGAGGGAGGGTGGAGGGGTGTGGAGTGTATTCAGGGATGGAATGGGTGGGAATGATTTTATGCCTTTTTCTTTTTGGCTACCCCCCTTGTAAGGGGGAAAAAGCCTTGGTATATGTATGTATGTATGTATAGTTAAATAATAAACAAACAGGTAAATAGTAAATAATAATAAATTGACATATAACTAATAATAAATGAAAATCAGACAGACAAATGATAACAAAACAAAAACAAATAATATAAGAAATTATAATCATTACAGCATCTTACTTAGGTATTTATCTAAATGATTCTTAAAGCTTTGAACTGAACTACATTGCACTACCTGTGCAGGAAGTTTATTCCATTCATTAACTACACGGTTGGCAAAGTTGTTTCTACCTACTTCCAAATTTAATCTATTTCCGGACAGTTTGAGACCATTGTTTCTTGTCTGATTCTCATTCAATGTGAAAATTTGGTCACTTTTGATGTTGTCAATTCCCTTTAAAATCTTAAAGACCTGTATCAAGTCACCTCTGAGTCTACGCTTTTTTAGGGAAAACAGATTCATGTGTTTTAGTCGATTTTCGTATGATTTATTTTTGATATTTGGAATCAGTTTTGTGGCTCGCCGTTGTACTTTTTCCAGTCTGTCAATGTCTTTAATGATATTTGGTGACCATACGGAAACAGCATATTCCAAATGTGGACGAACTAACGATTTATATAGCTTGTTAATGAGTGATGGACTTTTGAAATCAAAAGATCGCGCAATCAGTCCTAGAATCTTATTTGCTTCCTCAGAGGCTGAAATACACTGCTTGGATGATTTGAGGTCGTTACTGATAATTACGCCGAGATCTTTTTCACTATCCACTTTTGTTAACGAATTTCCAAATAACTTGTAATCGTACTTACTGTTATTTTAACCTATGTGCATTACCTTGCATTTACTTGTGTTAAATTTCATTAGCCACTTTTCAGACCATTGCTGTAATTTATCTAAATCTTCTTGAATATCTAATTGGTTTGAGTGATCATTTGCCACTCCGCACAGTTTTGTATCATCAGCAAATTTGGAAACAGTAGATTTTAGTCCATGGTCTATATCATTTATATATACTATGAATAGAAGTGGCCCAAGAACAGAACCCTGAGGAACTCCACTTGCAACACTTTTCCATCCAGAAGTTTTTCCATTTAAAACAACTCTGTTTTCGACCATTCAACCAATTACTAGTCCAACCTAATAGGCTACCACTTATTCCATGCAAAGCTAATTTAGTAAGTAGTCTTTCGTGTGGGACGGTATCAAAAGCTTTTGCAAAGTCTAGATATATTAAATCTATATTGTTTCTTTTGTCATAATTCGAGATAACTGTGTTGTAGAATTCGAGTAAGTTAGTCACGCAAGAACGTTTCCGTCTGAAACCATGCTGGCTATCATTTATCAAACGGTTACTTTCTAAATGATCTTCGATAGCATCTCTGATGATAGTTTCCATTATTTTTCCTACGATTGAAGTCAAACTTATAGGCCTATAGTTATTTGGTTTCTTTTTGTCACCTTTTTTGAATATGGAAGTAACGTTAGCTAGCTTCCATTCTCTTGGGACATCTCCGGATATGATAGATTTCTTGAAAATTTCTAATGGAACAACAATCTCATTTTTCATTTCCTTTAAGATTCTTGGATGCCAACCCTCAGGCCCTGGTGTTTTATTAACTTTGAGTTTGTCTATACACCTTTTAATTTTTTCTTTTGTTATATTTACCGTAGTGAGTAAGTTTACCCCAGACTTTTCACAGGTTTCAGTTTGTAATTCACTTTGAGGTGTTTCGTTTACGAATACCGAGCTAAAATAATTGTTTAAGATATTACACATTCCTTCATTTGAATATTCAAGTTGACCGTCAGCAGATAATAGTGGACCAATGTGATTCCTAACAACCTTTTTATCTCTAATGTAACTATAGAATTCTTTGGGATTCTCTTTGGATTTATCAGCGATGTTCATTTCGTATTGTCGTTTTCTTTTTCTTATTGTCTTTTTTAAATCTCTCTGTATTGATACATAACTTTCATAGTCATTAGATACACCCGAGCACTTATATTTCTTATAAGCCTGTCTGTTTTTAGCAATACTTTTTTCAGTTTCTTTGTCAAGCCACCAGGAATAGAGCTAACAAAGGAATAGAGCACCAGGAATAGAGCTAACAAAGCATTAGATATCCTTGCTAAGACGGTTACGAATAAAAGTGCAGAGGTAATTAACAAACTCTATCTGGCGTTAGACCCATCCTTGACTATGCAGTACAATTTTGGTCTCCGTTCTATAGAATGGGTATAAATACACTCTGGAAAGACGCAGAGTGTGGGGTGATCTAATAGAGGTGTTCAAGTGGATGAAAACCTTTAACAAGGGTGACTCATATAAGGTCATCATATTAAGACATCAGGGTAGGACTCGCAGTAACGGATTTAAATCGGACAAATCTAGATTTAAAAAAGAAATAGGCGTTGGAACTATCGGTTGTTTAAAAAAAACGGTTAAACAACTTTATGAATGGTAATGGACATGGAACTGCAAAGTGTAGGCCTTATGGTCTCTTGCAGTCTCCTTGATTCTTATGTTATTATCAATTTAACTTATACAATATCAACTCCACCATCGTATGGAATGCCACATTAATAAAATCATCTGCCGGGTGTCTTGATAGGAATCAAAGGTGCGTCCGGTTAGTAATAAGATGAAGATGGCTCTCATTATGCGAAATGGTGACAAGATATTTCGACTATTATAGTTGCTAGAACTGAGGTAGATCCTAAACCACTGGTTCTCAATCTTTTTCATTCCATTCCCCACTTCGTATGGCTTCCCTCCATTTTTCTCCCAAATCCCACCCCACAAAAAAATGACAATAAATCAATAAAAAGAAATATGAATAAAAAATTATAAAGAGAAATCCTTTGCTTAATTAAAAATTTGGGAATCGTGACATTTGCAACAGGCCATGTCCCCCATCCCTAAAATCTGGTCATGGCCTTCTTGGAGATCCACTCTCCTAAACAGTTCAGACGAGACATAATAATACCATTTAACTTTCATTTTTATATATTTTTTTCATATCATACCTACCACTTAGACTATAAGCTCCAGTCTGATGGAGACATAATAGCATTCATCTTTTATTCCTGTGAGAGTAATTCTATTTCAGATCATAACTACGAGCAAAACAAAATGTAAACTGCCCCTTACAACGCCCTTGGGGTATAGACAGAACTTTTATCTCAACGACAGTGATTCCATTTCACATTATAATTGGCAGTAAAAGTTGCGAAATGCAGTCTCGCAAAAATGTGTAGTTAGCAAGTCTTTGATAGTCCCGAAGATCACCCTTGCATACGCAGTCCTCGAAAGGATTCGAGTTTGACATCCTGAGACGGACTCCAGAAGAATGCTCACGACATCTGAGGTCTAAAGAATTCAAGACGTGTTGTTGTCATTCTTAGATCGTTACCACACGCAAAACAAGGTTGAAATTCGACAGCAACACGACGCGTTTGGCGAAGTAAGATGAGTTTTACAACGACAGATGCACCTGGATTATGCAGCGGACGCCAATCGCCAGGACTGACAACAGACACGGCAGCTGACACCAGGAGAGGTCGCTGACATCTGGAACTGACAGATAATTGACACAAGATTATTTGGCAGGACAGTAGCCATTAACTTGCCACAGGACATTTAATATTGCTTATTGCAATATTGGCACTTATGGAGAGAAGGCATAAGGACACCATCCGAGGCTGAAGGGTCTTGCTTTCAAGATAAGGTCTGAGACCGGGTGTGTACCCATTTTCTAATTATCTCCTGTAGACTAAATCATCTTAAGCCAGATTGCAGTGGTGAAAGAACACTGTTGACGGTAGCAATTACATTATTTCGAAATGGGTGGTGGTGATTGTAGAGCCGAGGTGGTGGTAACGATGATGGTAGTGGTAACCTGATGGTGGTGGTAGTGGTGGTGGCGGCGATGGGGTGGTGACGTCAGAGACGGATGTGACGGTGATTGAGATATTGGGAGGATGTGGACAGAGGATGTGATTGTAAATGTGGCTGTAAATATTGAACTGAACGACGATGTGATTAAAGCGACGCGGCCGACAGCGACAGAGGCATGGTGATGACATTTGGCATAGGCGCGTTATTAAGAGTATTACAAAAAGGATGGTGGTGGTGGGGATGGTGTTGGACATGTTGGTGATGGTGGTAATGGTGGTGATAATGACTGTGGTGATGGTGGTAGTGATGGTGTAGATACTGGTGGTGGTAATGGTGGAGTTAGTGATGGTGGTAATGGTGGAGTTAGTGATGGTGGTAATGGTGGAGTTAGTGGTGGTGGTAATGGTGGAGTTAGTGATGGTGGTAATGGTGGAGTTAGTGGTGGAGGTAATGGTGGAGTTAGTGGTGGTGGTAATGGTGGAGTTAGTGATGGTGGCAATGGTGGAGTTAGTGATGGTGGTAATGGTGGAGTCAATGGTGGTGGTAATGGTGGAGTTAGTGGTGGTGGTAATGGTGGAGTTAGTGGTGGTGGTAATGGTGGAGTTAGTGGTGGTGGTAATGGTGGAGTTAGTGGTGGTGGTGGTGGTAATGGTGGAGTTAGTGGTGGTAGTAATGGTGGAGTTAATGATGGTGGTAATGGTGGAGTTAGTGGTGGGTGGAGTTGGTGATGGTGGTAATGGTGGAGTTAGTGGTGTTGGTAATGACTGAGTTAGAGGTGGTGGTAATGGTGAAGTTAGTGATAGTGGTAATGCTCGTGGTCTCCCACACTCTCCCAATCTTCCACTCTCTCCCTCTCACCCTCCCACTCCCTCTCTTTCCCAGTCTCCCCATCTTCCACTCCCTCACCTCCCTCTCTCTCTCTCTCTCTCTCTCTCTCTTTCTACTTCTTTTTTTAAACAGAGGGATTGGCTCAGCCACGAGTAAAGGCTTAACTAAGAACAGATTGGATCCTGCTGTCGTCCCCTGGGGGCCATATTGGATTGTGACTACGGGGGAGAGGGAGGGGGGGGACCCGCTGCAAACAGGGATTGTTTCTCCGCAAACTTGCTAAGGGGGGAGGGGGGAAGGGGGGAGGACGGGGGGAGAGGACAGGGGAGAGTATGATTTGGTTGGGTGGACGGTTTTTGAAACTCAGTTTGGGATTCTATATAGGGAGGCGATTGTGCGTATACATGTTCGCAGATTTTCTGTACACGATGGGATGGTTTGTGTGAAAAAAAAAACTTTTTATCTATTCTATTATCACTATTATTTATTCTTATTTATTTATTTATTTATTTATTCATCTATTTATTTATTTTGTGTGTCAACTTCGGCTGATTAAGAAAGCAATTCTATGGAAAACTAATACATATGCACATAACAAGACGTTGCCATGATTCATATAAATAGTTAATGTTAAATTAAAAACATATCCAAAGCAGGTTAAACTATATCAATTATTTTCTTGTCTAATTATGTGTTCATGGTACGAGCTATCTTTGCAACTGCAGTGAAGAATAGCAACTCCATCGCTCTCAAGAAAACGGCAAGCCCATTTCTTTATAGAAAACGGCACGCCTATCTCTTTCCTAGAACCAATTACGCGACCAATTTCATCACTTATTTTAGGCGCGTGTCAACACTTCTCGGCTCGTTTCATTCTAATCATCTCACCAGTTAAAAGAAGTCCAAAAGACTGATAAAACATGCAAGACCTGGTAAACCCAGCAAACATAATTACGAGCAAAATTCCTTCGAAGCAGACACACACACACACACACACACACACACACACACACACACACACACACACACACAGAGAGAGAGAGTGGGGGGAAGGATATATATATATATATCATATATGTATATATATATAATATATGTATATATATATATATATATAGATAGATAGAGAGATTGAAATAGAGAGATTGAGATAGAGAAATATAGATAAAGAGACAGATATACTGAGAGAGATACAGACAGACAGACAGACACACACACACACACACACAGAGAGAGAGAGAGAGAGAGAGAGAGAGAGAGAATCTTTACCAGCCTCTTAAGCGAATTAACGAACAAGAACAAGATGGTCTCAACGTAGACAATACTTTGAAAATGAAGAGTTAATGAATTGCGTTTACATGGTACGTATCCAGCTGGTTGGGAAGACTGTAATCTTTCATGCTTAATCCACCACTCAGATGGTTTCCACGAAAGAAATATCTAAAGATCGTAATGAAGCCTATGGATTCAGCTGGATCAGACTGTCTCAGGTGGTTTTTGCCATCTTAAGAAAGGAGCAAAGTGGCCAAGAGCCCTAAGACTTAAGATGCCAAACCTTGAGGCGAGAAGTCAGGTAAAGATGGTTCGAATCCCGAAATAATCAGCATGTGATGTCATTTATAACATACGGTCTTAAATTCCCAAAAGCCCGACAATAAGGCTATCATGACTTACCACCCCGTAGTGCCTAACAGCTTAAATATAATATATATATATTATATATATACATATATATATATATACATTATATATATATATATATACATTATATATATATATATATATATATATATATATATATATATATACACATACTAAATAACCTCAATAGTGAAAAGTCATTTCAGTATCGAGAATAAATACATTAATGTGTAAAAATAAAATGTAAAATGAAGTATTGGTTTTGAATTTTTGGTGAACATTAGTATTTTGCTGGGGAAATCAAGTCCCATTAAATATATTTTTTGGGTGTTTTTCATACTTTGAATTACCAAAAAAAAGAATCTATAATATGAACGATCAGGCCTGCTGAAATAAACTATGATAATGTATTGTGAGCAAATTATGTCTAAACGACGAATATTTAACGCTTTTGAAAATAAAATGTTTGTGATATGTTTTAACGTGTGTTTGGTATGTTTTTAACAGAAATTATGAAGTTATGTATATCATGGTAAGGTCTTGCTATATGCATCTCTATTCATAGTTTGTGTTCTATAGAATTACTTTCTTAATTAGCCAAAGCCAACATAAAAATAAGAAAATAGAATTTAAATAAATAAATAAAACAGAAATAAAGTTAACAAACAAATAGATAAAATCATCACTACGTCATAACGAAACTTCAAGTGACATGGTATTTTACAGACCGACAATCTCTTGAAACGATTAAAAAAATTCTAATAAAGACAGACGTATCATTTTGAGGACATCTCTGACACAAGCTATTCTAGGAAGGAATGTTTCATTTGACAGCCATGACAGTGTCAGTGGCAGCCCACGGGGCGATGTGACGTCACTGCATTTCAATTATATTCTTCAGGACACGACATACGACAAGGAACTTTTCATTACATCACACATGGCAAAATATGCCCACGTGTGTGTGGGGGGTGGAGCAACATCCCACTAAGTAATGGATTTCGGCGTTGTGGAATATCATAGTATTAAACGTATGCACGCGCGCGCGTGTGTGTGGGTTTCATAACATAAACTCAAAAGACAAAAGCTCGCAATATATAAGCTCACAAATCAAACTCACGGTGTTGACTCAGATGGACACTTTCCATTTAGACGTTCCACTTTTTCGGTGGTACCAAATGTCACTTTGTTATGTTGTCCCCCCACTCTTAACACTGCTCTGTACCACTTCTCTGATACATATTTCCATTGTTGCCTACTCCCACTGTGGTAGGGGAAGAAAGAATACTGTCACAGAGTTTTCCCACTCCGGTCATAAAAGACGGCTAAAATGGGACGGAGGATGGAACTAGACATCCTGCTCTCTGTAGCACTATGGGTACATTGCTGTGAGGAGTCAAGGCATAAGAGGGTCTGCGTGGGTGTGGTACACATGAGAGTAAAAGGGAAGAGATAGGAAGTATGTTTGTGAGAAGGAAGATGGATATGTTGGCACTGAGTAAAACTAAGTTGGAAGGTGGGTGAGGAGAGACGAGAGTGGAAAGGGGTGGCTATACTAGTAAGTGAACAAATAGGTAAGCGTGTCGTGGAGTGGAAGGAGGTTTCTTCAAGTTTAATGTCGATAAAGGAAGGGATATGTGGGTCTTTGTAAGTACATATGGGCCTGGTAGTCAGAAGAGCGTAGAGGAAAGGAAGGCTTTTTGGATATATTTGAATGAGTGCATAGAAAGTTTGGGGAGAAATGTCAATGTAGTGGTATTGGGAGATCTCAATGCTAGAGTAGGGGATAAACCAATAGACAGAGTGGTTGGGGAGTGTGGACTATCACGTAAAAATTGTACTGGAGATGTGGTTAGAGTTGGTGATAGCTGACACAGTGTTTAGGACAATTTTAAGCATAAGTACACATGGGAGATGATGATGGATGGAAGGGTGGGTGATAAGACTTTAACTATGTAGTGGTATCCAGGAGAAGAGTAGGAAGAGTTTTGGGTGTACATATTCTTAGAGGCGTGGAGGAATCAGATCATTTCTTGGTGCAAGCTAAGTTGAGAGTGGAGGATAGATGGAGAGAGGAAAAGGACAGATGATAAGGAAGGGCTCAGAGTAAAGTATTTAAATGAGAAGGAACAGGAGCAGAAATACAAACAGAAACTGAAAGAAATGTGGGAGGTGGTGAGGGATAGAGTAGGAAAGGAGTGGAGGAGGAGTAGGGGGTGTTCTAAGGAGGGAGTAACAAGGTGTGCAAAGATAATGTGTGGAACAAGGGAGATGTGAGGGAATAGAAGGAAAGGTAGTGAGTGGTAGGAATATGAAGTGAAGAAGATTGTAGAAGAAGAGAAGAAGCGAGTATTCAGGGACTGGTTGCAAAATAGGATGAAACATATGAGAGGTACAAAGAAAAAGAAGAGAAGCAAGATATAAGAGAAACGAGACAAAAAAGAGGGCAGATAGAAAATGGGGGAAGGGCATGACAGAACTGTTTAAAAGTAATGAAAATATTTTTTGGAAGGAAGTTAAGTGAGGAAGGGGAGGCGAATCAAGTAGAGAAGAAAAGGTAAAAAAACGCAGATGGAGAGATGATAACGGAAGAGGAGACGGTAAGGGGAAGATTGGTAGGGTATTTTAGGGAGTTGCTAAATATGATGTGAAAAATGAGGTACAAGCATTTATCAAAATGATAAGAGCAGGCAAGGCACCTGGGTTAGATGTGTGTTATGCAGTGTCTGAAGAAAGGAGGTACAGTAATAGTGGACTGGCTGGTGAGGTTGTTTAATGTATGTCTATGGGAGGGTAGAGCGTCGGAGGACTGGAGGAGTGTAGTAGTTTCAGAGGGATCAGTTTCTTGAGTGTCACTGGGAAGGCTTATGGGAGGGTTTTAATTAATTGAGACAACGAGGATAGGAACAGAGGAAGTAATTGGTGAGGAACAGTGTGAGTTTAGGAAGGGTAGGAGTTGCGTGGATTAGTTTTGTGGTAAGGGCGTTTTTGAACACTTACGGATTTGGAAAAGGCTTATGAGAGGATAGACCGAAATGCACTGTGGGATCTTTTCCAGATATATGGGATTGGGGGAAAGCTGTTAAGGGCAATCAAGAGTTTTTACGAGAGTAGTAAAGCCTATGTTAGAATGGAAAATGGAGAGAGAGCAAGTGGTTTGAGATAGAACTGGGACTGCGTCGAGGATGTCATTTCGTCGTGGCTGTTTAATATGTACATGGATGGGGTGGTGTGGGAAGTAACTGCGAGAATAATGGGCAGGGAACTGGAGATGGTTAAAGAAAATGGAGAAAATTGGGAGATGAGCCAGTTGTTGTTTGCTGACGACACTGCGCTTGTGGCAGGGTCGGAGGGGGGTTAAGGGGGTAAGTGGTGGAGTTTGGGAAGGTATGTGATAGGGGAGAGTTGAAGGTAAATCTGGGTAAAAGTAAGGTGGTGAGATGTACAAGGGGAAAGGATGGCAGCAATCTGGAAGTAAGTCTTAGAGAAGAGATGCTGGAAGTGGATAGCTTTAAGTACTTGTGGTCGCATGTGGTGAAAAGGGAGGAGAGGCAAAGAGAAAAAGTTTAAATGTGTTTGAGTTGAAACCTCCGAGAAGTATGGTAGGGGTTACAAGGTTAGATAGAGTGAGAAACGAGGAGGTGAGAAGGAGAAGGGAGGTGGAAAAGTAGATGGGAGATAGGGTTGATGAAAAAGTATTGGGATGGTTTGGACACAGGGAAAGAATGAAGAAAGATTAGCATAACAGGTGTGGAAGGCAGAGATTGATGGAGTGAACTTGAGGGGACGATCGATGATGAGATGGACGAATGGGGTAAAAGGGCCGTTGAGCAAGAAGAGGGTGTCTGTTGAGGAAGGAAGGGAGAAGGCAGGAGATAAGAGTGAATGGAGATTGGCTGTGTATAGATAATACTGAGATACACGGAAGGGAGGAGTTGGAGGGATGGGGGGTTAGGGAGTGGTTCTGTGTGAATGATATTTTGACGCAGCCCGAAGGGATTTCTCCCTGTCTTCTATTTTTCTGCATGAAAGGACGGAGAGGATTGGTCGCCAATTAAGTGCAGCGGCTTTGCTATGGATGTGCTGTGTCTTGCTGCATTGCTACATGGGTGGAATACAGGGATGACCCGTCATCCACGAGGAACTGAGACGAGGTGAAGGGAAGGGTGGTGGATGGGAGTGGAATGGGTGGGAGTGGAATGGGTGGGAGTGGGTATATGGCTTATGACTTTAGCTACCTCCCTGGCAAGGGGGGCAATAGACCAAATAGATCTTTCTCATTTGGACGCTAACAACCAAATGTTATGATTGATATAGGTTTATTATTATTATTAATTTGTATCTTTACTATTGTTGCCACGATGGGATGATGGGTGAATATGATTTAAATATCTTATTCTCACATTTATACACCATCAATAGGTAAGTGACCGGACGTTTGGCCCATGGACGTTTGGTCCACAGACGTTTCGGCCATAGGCCTGCACCCTAGGACGTGACCATAGTTTGGGCCACGGAATAAATTATCTTTTATTTGTTTTACATTTTGGGTGAATGTATCATGCTAGGGAAACGGGGAACTATTCTTTTTGTATCTCTTTGGGGGGCATATCATGTTTGGCCAGATGAGGAATATATAGTTTTGTTCTATCTTCTCGAGGCCACGGAATAAATTATTTTACATTTGTCATATCTTTTGGAAAATACACACACACACACACACACACACACACACACACACACACATATATATATATATATATATATATATATATATATATATAAAAATATATATAATATATATATATATATAAATATATATATAAATATATATATATATATATATATTCGATTTCTGTGAAACAAGATAACACTAACCTTACTATTCACGACAAATGCATTTCTACACATGGTGTACCTGCAGAAGAAAAAAAAAACGGGGTCACTGGAAGCAAAGGAAAGTTCTTAAACATATACTGGTTTAAGCATTTAAAGTATAAGGCGCCCCTTTAAATCTACGCTAACTCATATACAAAAAAAAATTCTCTTGTATAATACAATAATCAACATTAAGATTATATTAATTTATATGAATGTACCTAGACAAATCATGGGTTATGTATTATATATCAATATCATATGATACTTTGTAGCCTACAGTAATACACATATTACATACAGCACATAGTATCTAATAAATAATGTACGCTTTATAGATAGTACAGTATTAGTACGCATTCACAAGTAACTGATAATAAAGAAAATAGTAAATCAAATGAATGAAAAACAAGAATCTCATCGACATGACATACAAATGAAACTTATTAAATAAGAAATGAACACAGAAAACTACTAAGGACACGGAACAGCCAATGGAAAAAAAAATGCTACAAATTACCAATTAGACTTGTCCAAGAAAGTAAAATTGATTTGCATATGTTTTGTGGCGTCACAGAAGGATGGAATGCAACAGAAAATAGAGTAAAGGAAATGGGAAATGGTAATTGATAGTGAAAAAGACAAAGAACACAGTTCATGCAAGAAGATTACTTTCCGAACAGGTCCCAACTTCAGAATCGTCAAACAACATTGCACTGCACTACATCTAACCTAACCTCACATGCCCTCACTTCACGTGTGTGTGTGTGTGTGTGTGTGTGTGTGTGTGTGTGTGTGTGTGTGTGTGTGTGTGTGTGTGTGTGAGAGAGAGAGAGAGAGAGAGAGAGAGAGAGAGAGAGAGAGAGAGAGAGAGAGAGAGAGAGAGAGAGAGAGAGAGAGAGAGAGAGAGAGAGAGAGAGAGAGAGAGAGAGAGAGAGAGAGAGAGATTCACCATGGTCTTTGTCCTGGATTGCGTGTTAGACCCGTGATCGACAGTTATTTCCCTCCAGGAAGAGAGCTCAGAGCTCATATATAACCGATCTATGGGTAATACTGTGACCTTACACGCATACACACACCCAACTCCCCGCCCACGAGAGTTGGAGTAACGACTCGCACCGCAGGGATACTGAAATTATTTCAGCCCTGGGCGGGATTCGAACCCGGACCATCGTTGTGGCGGCCGGGAACTCTAACCACAGCGCCATGAGTGTGTGTGTGTGTGTGTGTGTGTGTGTGTGTGTGTGTGTGTGTGTGTGTGTGTGTGTGTGTGTGTGTGTGTGTGTGTGTGTGTGTGTGTGTGTGTGTGTGTCTGTGTGTGTTTGTGTGTGTTCTGTGTGAGTGCATTATATGTGTGGAGGGTTGTGTGTGTGTGTGTGTGTGTGTGTGTGTGTGTGTGTGTGTGTGTGTGTGTGTGTGTGTGTGTGTGTGTGTGTGTGTGTGTGTGTGTGTGTGTGTGTGTGTGTGTGTGTGTGCATTATGTGTGTCCACATTACGTATGTCTACATTACGTGCATCTACATTACGTGTATCTACATTACGTGTGCTTGCATTACGTGTGCCTACATCACATGTGTCTACATTATGTGTCTCCACATTATTTTTATGTCTACATTACGCGTGTCTATATTATGTATGTCGACATTATCTGTATCGACATTATGTGTGTGTGTACAGTGCGTGTGTGTGTACACTATGTGCGTGTACTATACGAGTCTGTCCAGATCGTGTATGTGTATGCGTGTGCGTGAGTGCGTGCGTGCGTGCGCATGCCTACCTTTGGCATCCCCATCTGTCCACGTCCAGTCCCGGATGCGAACTAGTTCCAGTTATATTAGGAGGAAATATAGAGTCTCCTCCAGAAGGCCTGGAAGCTCATTGCCATTAATCTACGACCAAGACACACACTAACCCGCTTGGGAGATTTGTTAAATGCCAATACCGTGTGAACTTGCGCATGCATATGCACGTGCATGAACGCGGTTAAATGCATAAGGGGGCGCACGGAGACGCACACACACATATACACACAAGTAAACAAATACACAGTCACACATACACACAAGAACACACACACATATATGAGCTCTGAGCTCTCTTCCGGGAGGGAAATAGCTATCACAAGTCCAACACATGATCCAAGACAATGGTGAATTACATACATACAAGAACACACATATGCGAGCGCGCGCACTCAAACACACACACACACACACAAAGTTCCAAGATCTACAAACTTTGCTAGTGTAGAGGTTAGCGTCTCCCACTGTGGTACAGAGTTCGTTTCCTATTCAGGCCGTGAAAGCTCCATTGTAATAGAAGCCGTTCCTGCCTCCTCCTGAGAAAGGGGACGGTCCTGTGGCGAGTGTAAGTTGACTACATTGCCCATAAATCAGACTGGACGTGCTATGTACTCTCATTCGGTTTGGTGATAAATGTCGATCACGAGCTAAACACGTGATTCAACAATTGTTCATTTAATTCTTCTGGTTGGAAATTGGGTGAGTCTGAAGTTGAACAGAATCTTTTATTTTCATTTCTGTTATTTGAAATGTTCACTGTCGATGTTCTTGTGTTACTTTGAACACATTTTCGGGCTGCTAACGTGATTGAACAATGTAAGAGATCGCAAGAGATCGTTTAAATTTGATCCGCAAGAGTTTAATTGAGGCAAACACGAGCGTGAGGTTGGTCGCACTTCTGACTGAGCGGAGAGGAGGCAAATCCGAAATCTGTAGCAGATTTGTCAACTGGATTTATCTTTTCTTTTTACGCTGTGTGGTTACATACTCCAGATTGTATCATTGGAATACATTCACATACTGTATTCGTTCTGAGAGCTAGAATAATACATTAGCAACTAAGAAACATGACATTGCTTAGTTGTGGGTTCGAATCCCGCAACAGTCCCTAAAGTGCATGATCGAGCAAAGGTAATGGCTTCGGCTGCAGCCGCTCAGCATCTCTTGGTGTAAAGCTCCTAACTACCTTGTCTGATTCAAAGGGTGAAATATTTGTCTTTATAGCTCATTTTGATCTGTAATGTTCGAAAGAAGTGACATGTCCTGTAGGCTTTGTACTTTTTTTTATTCTTAGATTACGAGTAGTAATGCTTGAAAGAAGTACTATGCCCTGTAAATTTTGTATTTTTTTTAGTACTTTTTAATTACGTAGAGCGTAAAACTTTATTTTATTTCTATTTGTGATGTTTCAGTCCTGTAAAATATATAGGATGTAGATTATGTTGACCAAGTATTTTTAATATATCTATTCCAACAATAGAATCTGAACACAAACAGTTCTTATAACTCCACGCACTCCCTAAAACCACCCTAAATATTTTAGGGAGGGGGGTGGGAGGGAGTTTGCCCTTGATTAGAATCCAGTGACAAACTCCCAAAGACGTCTCGTGGGACTGAAGATGTGTAACGACATTGAGGATGAATAACATGATTTAAAATGCGTCACGTGATATGTCACGTGATTGAACACGTGTGACGTGACATGTGTCACGCGACAGAATGTTTCACGTGATTGAAGATGTGGGACTGAAGATGTGTAACGACACTGAGGATGAATCACATGACATGTGTCACATGATTGAAAATGTGTCACGTAATGTCACGTGACTGAACATGTGTGACGTGACATAATGTGTCACGTGACAGTATATGTTTCACGTGTTTGAAGATGTGTCACGTGATAGAACATGTGTGACGTGACATGTGTCACGTGACCAAACATCTTTCACGAACATGCTTAACGTGATTGAAGACGTGTCATTTAAATGTCACGTGACTGAAGACGTGTCGCGTTACTGAAGACACGTCAAGCGACTTAAGATGTGTCCGTGACTGAAGACGCGTCATACGACAGGAGATCCGTCACGTGACTGGAGACATGTCACGTGACTATAGACGTATCACGTGACTGAAGACGCACCACGTGAATGAAGACGTGTCACGTAACTGAAGATATGTTACATGACTGGGGACATGTCACGTGACTGGAGATACGTCACGTGACTGAAGATATGTCACGTGACTGGAGGCGCGTCACGTGACTGACTAGAATAGTTTGGCGATCTCGCTAACAAAAAGGAAAATGCCTCTTGGCCTAGGAAAGAGATTCATACGAGTGATGAATGAAGCAAACTTTCGGCAATCAGGCCATAAGTGCGAAAATGCCATCACAGTGAACCTAATAAAACTATGCAAGTTAATAAATAAATATAAAGCCATCGAATATGTAACAATCACGCACCTGACACATAATTTAGCGATCCGAGTTCGAGCCTTACCAGCTCTGAAAAATTCAGCATCGTTGCACTGCAAGCCGGCAGCCCAACTGTGGTGCATGTATGTGCGCGCGTAGGCGTGTGCGCGTGCGTTGCGTGTGTGCGTTTGCGTGCGTGCGTTGCGTGCGTTTGTGCGGCTATGCAAGGTCACAGCATTACCCATAGATCGGGCCATATACAAGATTTGAGCTCTCATCCGAGATGATAATAGTTGTCGATCACGAGTCCAACACGTAATTAGAGACCATGGAGGAGAATCACACCCACACACATACACACGAACGCACGTGCGCTTGCACACGCGCGCAGGGAAATTTATGTTTACGGTATCAAGGCTCTGCAGCATTCTTGGAAGAAATTTGTTGTTCTTGTTCTTGTTGTTCTTGTTCTTGTTCTTGTTCTTGTTCTTGTTGTTGTTGATGATGATGATGATGATGATGATGATGATGATGATGATGATGATGATGATGATGATGATGATGATGATGATGATGATGATGATGATGATGATGATGATGATGATGATGATGATGATGATGATGATGATGATGATGATGATGATGATGATGATGATGATGATGATGTCCCTGATGTTGGTTCCGTTGTTGTTGTTTCGTTGTTGATGATAGTCTGTCAGGAACCTCCTTTATAAACAACACCGAATTAACTTCACAAGCATTAAATTCCTTTATAATTAAGCCACCAAAAAATTAATCTCCTTAGAAAGCGTTGAGCCTCTTCCAACAATGTTAATTAACATAATATACTTAAATCAACTTTGTTTACACAAGTGCATCACTTGGTTAATACTCTCTATAACAACAACGCTACCACGGGTTAACCTTTTGTCGAATGAGGTTAACTTGCAAGTTAACCTAACTTCAGTCAGGTGATTTTAACCCTTAAAGAGAATACACTTGACAGCTACATGGTTAAGAAAGTTGTTGCTTCAACCCTGTCGTGTGATTTCTGTTCCACTCTGGACTTATCGTCTAGTGCCAATTTTCTTACTTAGATTGTGTTGTTTATCAAAGTTAGTTAAGATGAAATAAAAAGCCATCAATTATATTGTCTGGAAAGCTGAATCTGGCGAAATAAATATATACTAAACAAGTTGGATAATAAAGTATAAATATATATAAAATATAAAACGAATTAAACAACAAAATAAATGTAGAATATAATTATATGAAATCTAATCAAACAAGTTACTGAATAAATATAAGCAATACATAAAATAGAAAATATAATGATATAGAATGAATAAATAAAACAGAATAATAAATAAACAAATAAGAATGATATATCCATAAAGAAAATGAATTAGGTAATAGATAGAAGAATAAAATAGGGTAAAACAATATCATCTGTACCACACTCATGCACATTAAAAGACCCAAATCTTAGGGTTTTGGTTGGAAAACTCCTCCCAGACCTAGTTTAGTTTGTTCAAAAAGCGGTGAGACCAGTTCTCCAATGTAAAAACCCATCAATTCAAAACTGTTTCTATGTAATGATTATTACATTCGTAATGGGTGCGACAGACAATATTTTGAATTTTAATTTACTTGTTTCTGTTTTTACTGTCTAACCAACTATTCGGAACGAGATGTTAGGCGAATTTGTGTTTTTATGATTACAGCACGAAAGTAAAAATAAATAAATAACAAAACTACATTGACTAAAATAAATAAAAAGAAAACGAACGTAAAATGTGTTATCAAATAAAACAACGATAATTAAAACAGTATAATAAACAAAAATAGAATGAAACATAAGACAAGTAAAACCAATGAAAAAAAAAAAAGGAAAAGAATAAAATAAAAGTATTATCAGAAATGCCGACAGTGCCTATTCCTGGCACTATGCCACTGTGGATGTTAAATCGCCTTTACACAGGCACTGCCCGGATGATCCTCCCCCACACCCCCCACTCCCCCTTCCCAACAAGGACGCCAACGCTGATGCGAGAGATCCGAACTGACGGTCGTCGCAGACTCCATGCATCACACGTCGGGGCTCATCCAACGTCTTTCCTTTTGTCAGTCAGTTGGTCAGTGTGTCAATCATTCAGCTATCAGCCAACCATTCAGTCAGTAGGTCTGTCAGTCAGTCAGCTACCAGCCAGCCATTCAATCAATCAGTCAGAGTTCGTCAGTTTCTCTCTCTTGTCCCTTTCCTCCGCCCCCCTTACCCTCCCCTGCCCCCCTTACTCTCACCCCTCCTCCTCTTCCTCCTCCTTTTCCCCTACCCTCCCAGTCGTCTTCACTCATCCTCCTTTTCCTCCTCCATTCCCCCAACTCCCCCACCCCTCCTCCTCCTCCTCCTCCTCCTCCTCCTCCTCCTCCTCCTCCTCCTCCTCCTCCTCCTCCTCCTCCTCCTCCTCCTCCTCCTCCTCCTCCTCCTCCTCCTCCTCCTCCTCCTCCTCCTCCTCCTCCTCCTCCTCCTCCTCCTCCTCCTCCTCCTCCTCCTCCTCCTCCTCCTCCTCTACCTCATCTTCACTTCTGTTCTCCCTGTAATGCGCGAGAGAGCCCATTCACATTTGGGCGACTGCTTTCGCTCGAGTTCGGGTCCGTTCCAGTGTTTGTTCGTGTGGCAGTGTATACATTAATTCGGCCAAAGTTTGTCTTGGCGTCCCTCAGCCGAGGACCACTCACGTAGGTACAGTTGAACAAGGGAATTCCTCGTCGGCCACCAGGGGGAACAAGTTATATGTTAATTTCTAAATTCGAGAGATTTTATGCCTAAAAGAAAGGATTGGGTGTGTGGATGTGCCCTAGGAAAGTTGCTTCCTTGTAGTCAAAGTATGTTAGTCGTTTGTGTTTTTAGGTCTTTGCCTCTTCCTGGAAATGGGAAGAGGCTTGTCAACGTGTTTTAATGATTATTTTGCCCGTGTGCACATAGGTTTGGTTCCCTGATTTGTTCTTTTATGTTTACTTAAAATCATGATATTTTTTATTCTAAACATTCTCGACTGCATGACTTTGCATGATGATGTTTTATGGATCAGTCAATTTCCTCTCTGACGCGCCCTGACATGTACATTGCATATACACTCAAAGGGCTAAAAGATGTAACGGGATCAATTAAGTTTTAGACCCGCAGCCTCGTTGAAGCAGCCAACGGTCACCACCATGACTCAGAGGTCATTCAACGTTGAAACTATTGTGATGTCTAAATTGGCTGAATGTGACTTAATATGAATTAGCACGTTCTCTCTCTTTTTTTATGACTAATGCATTTGTGTGTGTGTGTGTGTGTGTGTGTGTGTGTGTGTGTGTGTGTGTGTGTGTGTGTGTGTGCGTGTGTGTGTGCGTGTGTGTGTGTGTGGTTCACCAGTCTTGGATCACGTGTTGAATTCGTGATTGACAGCTATTTCCCTCCCGGAAAAGAGTTCAGAGCTCACATATGACCGATTTATGGGTAACGCACCTTACACGCACACGCACCTCCAACTTCCCGCCCACGAGAGTTGGAGTAACGACTCGCAGCGGAGCGATACTGAAATTATTTCAGCCCTGAGCGCGATTCGAACCCAAACTGTCGTAGTGGCGGCCGGGAACTCTAACCACTGCGCATACGTTAAGTGCATGTTGCCGTGTCGGGTGAAGGGGTGTTAGTGTATAAGGGAAGAGGTGAGTGTAGCAAAGGGGTGACTATGTGTGGGGAGGAGTGATTGTGTGTGGGGGAAGGAGGGTGATTTTGTGAGGGTGTACGTGCTTGTGGATGGGTGTGTACGCGTATGAATGCGTGTGTATACATGTGTGTGTGTATGTGTGTGTGTGTGTGCGTGCGTGTGTACATGCGTCCATGCGCTTGTATGTATGTGTTCATATACGGGTATAAGCATGCGATGTCAGTATATGCGTGGGTACTCGTATATACCATAGAGAAACCACCACTACATCCACCGCCACCACCTCCACCACATCCACCACAACCACATCCACAACCACATCCACCGCCGCTATAGCATGTCCATTATCACTGAATGCAAAGTTTCATCCATCCTATTGACATACCCCAGTGTTATGAACGGCATTGGAATGAAGGAAAAGGATCAAAAGAAATTGTTGTCATTATTATTTGTGAGGGACTATATGAGCTGAAAGGGATTATGGTGGTGGGGGGCCAAGTGTAGGTCCAGGTCCCCCACTGTGGATATAAAAGAATTAAACGCATAGGTTTAGTCACAACATTCGTATACCTTCGTTCAAGATGAAAAACTTTTCTATAGCAAAAGGGCGTTACATTTTGAAACTATATTCACTTTCCGCTGACTTATCCTAACTATTAAACACTCTCCCTCAATAGAGAATCTGATTGGTTCGTGCACATTTGTGTTACAGTAATTATTATTTTCACATACAAAGCAACGGTGTAGTAGACTTGCACATTATCAACGCAAATGTACATCACCATTTGCAGGACTGAATACGCAATATGAAAGTGGACAACACACAATGAGTGTGGTAGCATAGGTGGGCATTCTCCGGCTTGTTTGTCTACTTGAAGCTTAGTTACCATTGGTGCGGGTTAAGCCTCCGTCCTCCTCTATTTAATCACCAATCCATACGAGGACTAACCGCATAAAACAGAAAACGACACGAAACTGCACAAGGGTAATCCCATTATCCCAGCAAATGATTACCGTTTACTCCCAAATTTCCTTCCCTCCTTCCCTCCCTCCACTCCTATACAGTGCACCTTCTTTTCCTCCCTTTCCTCCTTATCTTTGTCCTCTTCCTACTCATCTTCTTCCTCCCCTTACTCTTCCTCTCCCCACTCCCACTTTTCCTCTTACTCCTCCCAACCTTTCTCTTCCTCCTCCCACCCTTCCCGTTCCTCCTCCCAACTTTTCCC
>NC_134790.1:23017139-23019639 GCF_046742065.1 Oratosquilla oratoria
CTAACGAAGCAGATCTCTTTCGTATATAACATAAAGTGCAAATGTAATATACGAAAGCGCTTTGCATCGTAAGTTTCTTTTTTCCAATTGGTCTACTTTGCATAAGTGAAAACACGTAACCGTGTTCTTATTAGCATATATATATTATATATATATATATATATATATATCATATATATATGTATATACAGTATATATATATATATATATATATATATATATATATATATAAAAATACATACATATACGAAAGAAATGCATATCAATTGTTTCATATATTTTATTTCCAAAGATTTATTTCATATCCCATTCCAGATAGCTTCAGTATTACGAGTATATTAATTGACATGAACATGCTGAAAGGATACACTGTTTCAAGTTCTTCATTCTCAAACAAAGCTTCTTTCCTACATATATCACATTTCAAATATCATATCTCCACGAGTATATTCATTGTTGTAAATATGAGTAAAGATACAAATATTTCATTGAATTGCTAACGCGAAGCAATCTTCTGAAATGTGAAACTTAGCAATATGTTAGAGGAGGGTGTGTGTTACGGGGGTGGTATTTGCTCAGTCCTATCATGTTTATTGAAATGAATATTCCCCTCAAAAGGTTAAGAAAAGATGTTTTCAAAAGTAAAACATTAGCAGGAATAGAGAGAACATGTTGCAAGAGATAATCTATTCAAATACTGAAAGAGATAAAGTAAATACCAACATGGGCAGTCTTGATATTTCATTCAAGGTTTTCTAATAAATTGTTACAATAACTGAGTATATTTTCTAAAATCTCAAATTGCATGTCTAAAGGCTAAGTAAGGTTATCATTATGAAACCTTTTGATGAACTGAAACGGTTTATCTTGAATACATTTTCTTTTTTAACTTGAATTGCAATACGCCGAATAAGAATCTCAAAACTTTAGTGACATGCTGAAGGATACTTCAGAAATTCAGTCTGGACCAATGTCATGAGACTATTTCAGTCACTTAACGAGAGAGAGCAAGAGAGAATGAGAAAGAGAGAGAGAGAGAGAGAGAGAGAGAGAGAGAGAGAGAGAGAGAGAGAGAGAGAGAGAGAGAGAGAGAGAGAGAGAGAGAGAGAGAGAGAGAGAGAGAGAGAGAGAGAGAGAGAGAGAGAGAGAGAGAGAGAGAGGAAGAGAGAGAGAGGAAGAGAGAGAGAGAGAGAGAGAGAGAGAGAGAGAGAGAGAGGAAGAGAGAGAGAGAGAGAGAGAGAGAGAGAGAGAGAGAGAGAGAGAGAGAGAGAGAGAGGAAAGATGAAACTATTCCCTTATTCCCTTAGGTTCTCAAGCACACACGCTCGGTCAAGGGTAGTCTGTCTTTCTATTCCATCGACTCTAGAAGAGCCGCCATCACCACCAAGTGAAAAGTGCGCGCTCGCTTCCGAAAGATTAAATCGACGATTGTTATGCTCGAGAATCGAACCTGGGACCAAAAGAGTGAACTTGGAGTTTACAAAATATAATGATATGAAGATACTTATACATACACATGCACATATATGTGTGTGTGTGTGTTTATATATATATATATATATATATATATATATATATATATATATATATATATATATATATATATATATATATATATATATATACACGAGAGAAATTCGCTAGTGACAGCGACATTAATCTGATCATTTTTATGGCAATTGCATGTAGGATTCGAACCTCCTGCTTCAGCCAGCGGCAAGATAACTTTACAGTGCCTTTATCCTCTCAGCTACAGAGGCTGCAAACGTCTTCTTACCCGGAATATTTCTGATTCCCTAGGATAGAAAAGATCACTAATCTGCGACCCCAATTCTTGTTTTAAGGCACTGTAAGGTTATCTTACCGATGGCTGAAGTAGTAGGTTCTAATCCTACATGCGACTGTCATAAATATTCTCATATATGTGTATATATGTATATACATATATATATATACATATATATATACATATATATATATATACATATATATATATATATACATATATATATATCATATATATATATATATATATATATATATATATATATATATATATATATATACATATATCATATATATATATATATATATATATATATATATATATATATACTCGTATACATATGCATGTAAATATACATGTCCATATACGTTTACATATACATTCATACACACATTTACACACATTTACACACACACATCTACTCGTATGTTCATATACATACTCATATACACGTACATATAAATAAACATTTGCATAAATATATACATATTCATATACATGTACATACACACACATTTATATATTCATACATATACAATATACAGGAAGAAAAAAAAAAAAGAATACAACGTTACCTAACCTAAACTGGGGTTTAACAAATAATGTATTTTCTATTCACATTACAATCAACTACTTATCAGCCGGGCATATTGGGAGTGGCAAGAGTCTTTACCCTATTTGAGATATTGATTTCTACATATTTGTTCCCTTATC
>NC_134790.1:23024639-23027139 GCF_046742065.1 Oratosquilla oratoria
TATATACATATATATATATATACATATATATATATATATAATTTCATGTAGATACAAAAATGGTGGGAATGGGCATGCTGGTCTTCTGGGAACAAAAAGGGCACCATATATGATAGTTTGGGAATCCCGCTTCTAGAACATTTGCTTGGTAAGTATTCACTGAATTCATAATGAACACTAGGACAGAGGACGAGTACCTACGAGTCATGGCCTTGCAAGAAGGACGTCAGAGAGAATCACCTCCCTGACGCCACATTTTCATAACCTGTCAACCTCTATCCGGAGGTGCAGACCCAAGGGGCTGACACTCGGTCTCCGGACTGAGCCTAAGATATCTATTAATTTCAGCTCAACTTCCTCCACCTTAGGAGAACTGACAACCGGTGACAGATCCCCTCCTCTTACCACTTTTACTCAGTGACATAGAACCAGTTTCATACAAATAAAAAAGTTCAATTTTTCTTTCCTAAAGGACCCCTTCTACAGCCTGATCTGGTCTTGAGGCCGCCGGACAAATCTGGTCGGATCCGATCACATTGGATCGTGTATGTGCTGATTTTGGTTTGTACAACCGACACACACACGGTCCAATCTGGATGGATCCGACCAGATCTGTCCAGCGCCCTCAAGACCAAATCCTTCCATGGATGTGGTTCCCTAGAGGTCTGCGTGAGGTTCAAGTTACCGTTGCCGGCCAGTATGGGGGAGCGGGTTTCTAGGAGGTAAAATTTAAGGCAACAATTAATTATTAATCAATATAACGAATACTAATCGCTCCAAAAGGACAAGGATATTGACTCTTGCACGCCCAAGTCACTTCCCAAGACATGATCTCCATATATTATGGACTTCCCAACCTCATGGTTCTGACCCAGGGCAGTAGGTGAGATGCAGGGAGGGAAGATTGATTGATTGATTTATGGAATTTTTGGCTTGAAGGGCAGGGAGGGAAGAGGGTGGAGGGGAGTGGAGTATGCTAGGGATGGAATGGGTGGGAGTGGTTTTTATGCCTTTGTTTTTTGGGTACCTCCCTTATAAGGGGAACAAGCCTTTGGTATGTGTATGCATGTGTACCAATCTCATATGGTATGATACCAGTAAGTACATTACAAGCTAGATCAGTACAACTGTTGGATGGCCAACTAGCACATTAAGGGAGCACTTTCAAACTCACTTTAAATCTTACATTTTGTCGCTTTATTCTCTTCGGGAATACGTCACACTAAAGCGTGGATACACTTAAATGTGGCACCGTCGCCCAGAGTCTCTATCACTTGGATGTGGCAACGTCGCCTAAAGCCTGTATCATCTGAATGTTGAAGCAAAAGATTTCATTTCATCTCTCAAGTGATCGGAGATTCCCCTCCTTCTATTTATCTTTTTAATCATTTATTTGTTTAACCATTTATTTATCTATTTATTTTTATTTATTGATATAATTATTTGTTCACTTATTTACTTATCTATTTATTTATTTATATATTTACTCCATTTGTTTATTCATTTATTTAATCATTTATCTGTTTATCTATCACTTATTTAATGATTTATTAATATATCTATTTATTTACTTATTTATTGATTTACTTATTTAGACATTTGTTCATTTATATGCTTTGTGGTTGTGGATGTAGAAATGCTTAGGGCTGCATAGATTCTTATCTGCAACGAAGAGATACACGAAGAGATACACAAACACATACACATGCATACATTACATCTACATAGGATTTCATTGGCCTTCTTTAACTTTTTACATGTGTGTGTGTGTGTGTGTGTGTGTGTGTGTGTGTGTGTGTGTGTGTGTGTGTGTGTGTGTGTGTGTGTCTATGTGTGCATTTGAATGTGTTTGTGAATGTATGTGTGTGTGTGTGTGTGTGTGTGTGTGTGTGTGTGTGTGTGTGTGTGTGTGTGTGTGTGTGTGTGTGTGTGTGTGTGTGTGTGTGTGTGTGTGCGTTTGAATGTTTGTGAATGTATGTGTGTGTGTGTGCGTTTGAATGTTTGTGAATGTATGTGTGTGTGTGTGTGTGTGTGTGTGTGTGTGTGTGTGTGTGTGTGTGTGTGTAAACGTGTGTGTGCGCGCATGTTTGTGTACGTGTTTGCTTGCATGCATATGTGTATATCAATATTTGCAATTTTGCACGCATGTGTATTTGTCTATCACGTGTATGTCTGCATGCGTGTGTCCTTGGATATCTGTATTTGTGTACAATATGGGTTCCCATATGTGGAGAATCACATTCCCTCCTACAGCCACCGTATGGACTCTTTTCTCTGACCCTATACGTGGGTGCAAGTGCGTCTACTAGTTGGTGTGTTTGTCTGCAAATGGAAGGAAGGGGAGGGGGAAGAAATTCGACTATATCCGGAAAAGGTGGATAACTTCGGGGGAAATTCAGGTTTTAGGGCCTGTGTCCTGAAACTCTCCCAGTCAATTCATAAGGGCGTAGACAGACCCAGACAAAAAATATATATATATAATAATTATAATAATTATAAT
>NC_134790.1:23029639-23037139 GCF_046742065.1 Oratosquilla oratoria
GTGTGTGTGTGTGTGTGTGTGTGTGTGTGTGGTTGTGTGTGTGTGTGGTTGTGTGTGTCTGTGTGTGTGTCTGTGTGTGTGTCTGTGTGTGTGTATACATATATATGTACACGTACACAAGCGTTTGCAACAGATCATGCAACGTTTCTTCTTCACGTATTGTTTACTGCAGCGCCCAGCTCCCCCCACCTGGAGCGCTTGCCTGCCTTTGTACGCCAACGTTATTCTCATTCGTTTCTCTATTTTTTTCAGCATTTGTTCGACCCCTTTTTCGCACCAGATCCATTTCGCGTCTTGTCACTTGCAAACGTGGAGACACGACCGCACCCATTGCCCTTCCTGCCAGTCTCCTCCTCCTCCTCCTCCTCCTCCTTCTCCTCTTTTGTATTAAATGTCTCTTTCTTCATTGGAAGATCAAATGTGCTCGTTACCGTGTCTTGTCTTGTAAGTAGTTGTGTACGTGCAAATGTTCACACATACGCACATAGGGACACGTGCATACACATAAATAACTAGACACGCATATTATATATGCAGAAATATATGCGCACACACACACACACACACGCGCACACACACGCACATCATACGAACATAAATACACACTCATACACACACATTCATATACACAATCATAAAAACACACACACTTATATACACACACACAACGCACACACACATGCTCACATACATAACGCGTGCACACACACACACACACACACACAAACAAAAATACATACGCACACACATAACTGTATTTACAATCACAAAAATCAAGGAACAAAACATATATAAAAAGATATACAAATAAATGATAAATGCATACGTAAATAAATAAATACATACAAATAGATAAATAAAAAATCGAGGGACGGGCGCGGGCACGTTCTGACAGTCTTTATGTTTTTCTTTTTTCTTTTCTTTTCCTTTTTTTTTGTTCTTATTCCCACGTGCTCACAGTCTCCAGTGGAATCCTCTTACCGTCAACTTTTTTTTCTTCATTTTTATCTATCTTCTTTTCTTTTTTTATTTTGTTTTCCTATTGGTCACTGGCTCACCTTGTTTTTTTTTTGTTTTGTTTTTTTGTTTTTTCTCAAAGATCGTCACCTGTTGACAGATTTTACTGAATTTTGTCTCACTGACGGCAGGCGATTTATATAACTTGCCTATTCTTCTCTTTTTTATACATATTTGTCATAAATAATAAATAATATCACAAACAGGAACGTAAACATTTTACGCGCATGCGCCGTGATTTGAATGTAAATAATTGTAGCTTTGATTATTATTTGTGACAAAATTCCTAAAAGTAGCAAATTTTTGACAACAAATAAAAAAACGTTAACGTTAACGGTTTTTTTGGATACGATGAGGATGCTTGAATTCAGATTCAAAATATTTGTTTGGTGTTTCAAGAGCGGGACAGAGAGAGAGAAAGAGCGAGAGAAGAGAGAGCGAGAGAGAGAGAGAGAGATAGAGAGAAAGAGAAACAGAGAGAGAGAGAGAGAGAAATAGAGAGAGGGAGAGAGAGAGAGAAAGAGAGAGAGAGAGAGAGAGAGAGAGAGAGAGAGAGAGAGAGAGAGAGAGAGAGATTGATATATAGAGAGAAAGAGAAACAGAGAGAGAGAGAGAGAAATAGAGGGAGGGAGAGAGAGAGAGAGAGAGAGAGAGAGAGAGAGGAGAACCAGAGTTAATACGTTTAACGGAATCTTAAACCCTTTGTCGTCAGGCGATTTTATTCAGCTAAGGGTAGTAATTAAACAGAATCATACAAGTTCTTACTCGATCCTTACTAATCTCCACTCAGTGATTCCCCTTGGGACCAGAGTCACCTAACATACATTTGTGACCTTCGTTCATAATTCCCTGTGACTTGGAGCAGATTTCTTGTCGTCTGATTGATATACCAAACCTCATTTTCTTTCTGTATGATTTTCGATGACGAGGAAATAAGTAAACAAACAAAAAAATATATGAAGAGATAAATAAGATAATTAATGACTAAATGAACATATAAATGAATAAATGGATTAATAAGTTAAAAAATAAATGAATTAAATAAATAATGCTGACCACATGTAACACTATTGTTCAATCTCTCCTTTCACTCAAACCTCCAGAACTCCTTCTCCTCGGTGGGATTTTGTCCACAAGGACAGAAGCGTTGGTTACCACCGACCAAACACTATTTTCTAACAGACATTACATCCTTATACAAAAAACCATTTGCCTAAGATTAGAAGAACAAAAACACAAACTGTGTCTTAAGTCTTGGCTTCGGTTCTGCACGTTGTTGTTATTGTTGTCTTGTTTTTGTTGCTGTTGTTGTTGTCGAATGCAATTGTCCAGCGATTCTATCCTGATCTTTGGTTGTGGGGGGAAATGTGAAACTCTACGGCGGTTTCGTGTATTAGTCTTCAATGTTATTCCATTTTTTTTTTTTTTTACGAAAACATATTTATCCCTTCCCTAACGATCCTTCTCCTCCCGTCCCCCTCCCCGCCCCCCCACGTCCACTTAAAGTGCCCATTAAGCTAATTAGCGTTGTATTATAATGTAGAAACACGCGCGCTGTCAGCAATTTACGATCCTCATTTCAAGTGGATAGTTTATTTCAACATAATATATCTAATTTTCACACGTGGTAATCTGCCTTCGTTTAAATTCCCTGTGACTTGGAGCAGATTTCTTGTCGTCTGATATACTAAGCTTCATTTTTTTAGCATGATTTTCGATAATAAAGTAGACAAATAAACAAATAAATAGGTGAATATATAAATAAATAAGAAAATCAATAAATGACTAAATAAGCATACAGATGAATAAATGGATAAATACGTTAATAAATACATACATAAATAAATAAACAAATGAAATAAAGTAATAAAGTAATGTTCTATACGGCCCTAGGAATGTTTGCAGTGACATATATGGAGACCTTAAAACAATGAAACGCTCGTTGCTTGTGTTGCACAAACAGGACCACAGCATTTATAGTCGCCCCCAAAAGCCTTCTGACGTACAAAAGAGCGAGAGCGGTTCCCCCGTCCAGCGAAACCGTAAAACCGGGGTAAACACGGCCGCCCAGACGTCCTTCTCCGTTTTCTGTTTTTATTTCCCTTTCCCCAAGTTAACCCATAGCCAGCCGGGCATCAATTACTCCCAAAGAGGTCCGGCCACACCTCGCGTACTCCCGAGGAAGAAATTGGTCTGGTTCTACGCTCCGTCCACCGACTTGTACAAATGGATGCGATAATTTATATCGCCGGAGGGAGTGGGTGGCTCGCGGCGGAGGGGGGTGGGGGTGGGGGGGGGAAAGGGCCGGGGATGGAAAAGGCACATCATGGCTTGCGTCCAGCAAGTACCCCATTTGCTTTTTCACGGCTGTGTTTATGGCCGCAATTCCGAGTCAGTCCTGTGAAGATCGGATTATGTTTATTATGACACGTTCTTCGTCCTCACAATGCGGGATTCTCCTTAACTCTTTTTGCTAAATCCCCCATCCCTCCTCCCCACCAAATGGGAGAGTGTTTCTGCAGGAATCCAACTCACCGATGCATTTAAATTTACGTGTGTACGGACGCCACTAAACAAAATTACCTTACCACATTCAAACACTAACCTACAAACACTGACGGGCATATCATATATGTATACTTACACACGCGCCTACCCACATGCGCGTGCACACACACACACACACACACACACACACACACACACACACACACAATTATATATATATATATATATATATATATACATATATATATATACATATATATATACATATGTATACATAATTACACGAGTATATACATATGTGTAAAGAGTAGTACAACAAATTTCGAATGATATGGTCATATGGAAAGGATGAATAAAATAAGACAAGCAAATTAAATGTGGATGGTAAAAGTGGATGACGTGGAGATTGAGGCAAAGATCGAAAAATGATGGATGGATGGATGGATAAGGTGAAGGGGGATTTTGGATGCAAAAGACGAGAGATCTTAAATGTAAGTATGGATGACATTTATGTGTGTGTGCGTGTGAATGTATGTGTGTGTGTTATTCACCATGGTCTTGGATCACTTGTTGGACTCGTGATCGACAACAATTTCCCTCCCGAAAGAGAGTTTAGAGCTCATATATGACCGATCTATGGGTAATGCTGTGACCTTACACGCACACACATACACAACTCCCCGCCCACGAGTGTTGGAGTAACGACCCGCAGCGCAGCGATACTGAAATTATTTCAGCTCTGGGCGAGATTCGAACCCGGACCGCCGTAGTGGCGGCCGGGAGCTCTACCACTGCGCACACTGTGTGTGTGTGTGTGTGTGTGTGTGTGTGTGTGTGTGTGTGTGTGTGTGTGTGTGTGTGTGTGTGTGTGTGTGTGTGTGTGTGTGTGTTTTCACAAAACCACTTAGAACTTAAATGATGAACGACCAAACATTTTCAACCGCCAAGACATCATCAGGGTACACTTAGGAAGAAAAGGCAACAATGTAAATACGTACAAGGCAAAGAAAACTTGTCAGGAAGAGCAGAAGAGTAGACAAGTAATAATTTGTAATTATATAGACTTTCCTGAAGCCATTAAACATTACTTAACAACTTCCTAATGATAAAATGAGCAAATGTACACAATCTTACCATCAATTTCATAATGTTATTGCTATCATAAATATTTTTCGTGTGATGGGATCAAGTTATATTTGTTCAATTTTGATTTCCACGTAGTAGTTTTATTAGCAATGTTCCAGTTCAAATTACGAACAAAATATTTGACTTGTAATACAATACTTGGTTGGTTTATTCTTGTCATTAGATGTTTAGCAGTTTGACCAATGTAACATTTCTTTTCCTGTTTAGAGGCACTGATGCAAAAACAAACATTATCATTAACTTGGGAAGTTCTAATGAGAAAGCTCTTAACTGTTCTTGTGTTCTACAATAACACATGGACGTTAAACTCCGAGGGTAAAAAAGAAAAATTATAAAATCATCCTTATCATCATCATCATCATCATCACCATCTTCATCTTATTCTTATTTTTCTTCTCCTTCTTCTTCTTCTTCTTCTCGAGCTTTATTATGGTAAGATTCTTTTTTCTCTTTCTTTCGTTCTTTCTTTCTTTCATTCATTCTTTCTCTCTTGGGAGAAATCCTGTGGCGGTGATTCCAAATTAAGTTTTTATCTTCAAGAACGATTCAGACCATCGCGGCATGAGGCAGATATACAGTATATATACATATATATATATATATATATATATATATATATATATATATATATATATATATATATATACACTGTTTCCTGTTTGTCACTAAAGTAATAAAATTCCTATACTATATTTACCTATATTCATCTATTTTATACGTATGTACTGTATACACGTATACATAAATACATAACCACATATATACATATAAGATGCATACATGTGTGCATAAAATAGCATTAACGAGTCTTGTGTTTACATACCCCCTTACCTTTTATTCTCCTATGCCGAACCTTTAAACATCTTCATAAAATGTTCTTCGGCTTTAGCCTTGACCTACAAAATTCAGCCTTATTCATTTTCACCACTGCTCCGCGACAAAGTTTCCCCGTCCCGGTCGACTTGCCATCATACATATCAATGCGCGTGTGGCGTTGCTCAGGAGACAAGGAAGAGAATGCTCTTAGTGTTGAAATATTGTGACATAACGTCGACTCCCGCTAACATAAAACAAATTTTGAACTACTCAGAATCATCGGGAAATTCTAAAGTTATTTCAGAAATACTCAAAAAGCTTTTGTTATGACCATAATGTTCCTGCTGTTTGTCCCTGTGAGGTCATATAGTTTCATCTCTTGAACAATGGTCATTTTACCATCCTTTTTTTAACACCATTTCCCTTTGTGTTCAATATAAAAGATTATATATATATATATATATATATATATTTTTTTTTTTTTTTTTTTTTTTTTTCCAGAGAAGGGGGTCGCTGATTAAGTGAAGCGGCCTGTCTGTGGATGTACTGTGTCTTGCTACATTGCTTCTGACCCGGGGCAGTGGGCGGGATACAGGGATGACCCATTATCCATAAGAAGCTGAGAGGGAGGAAAGGTTTGTGGAGGGGAGTGGAATGGGTGGGAATAGGTACGTCCCTTTGACTTTGCTACTTCGAGAGACATAATCTGATTCGTGACTTACAGGATGGGTTCTCCAAGGGTAAGTCATGCCTAATTACTCTTATATCTTTTTACACTAATGTCTACAAGGCGTCAGATAACAATGATAGTTACGATGTTATTTACCTTGACTTTAGCAAAGCGTTCGAAAAAATGGCCCAACCAGGGACTACTAAATAAAGTAGAAACCCATGTCATAGGAAGAAAAGTGTTTGAATGGATAATTAGAGTATGGAGCAGTGACAGAAAACAGCGGGTTACCATGAACGGTGTAAAATCCAAATGGGAGAGTGTTTCTAGTGGAGTTCCCCAGGGCTCAGTTTTGGGTCCCTTATTGTTCATTATACAAATAAACGACTTGGACAATGGAATTAATAGTGATGTTAGTAATTTTCCGGACGAGACTATAATAGGTCGCCTAATTAGGTCAGGAGAAGATGCCGGGGTGTCTGAAGGAGGATCTTAACATATTGTTCACATGGCCGGTGAAATGGCAAGTGGACTTCGGTATCTCAAAGTGCAGCGTGTTAAACATAGGTTTACACAACCCAGAGAGCAGGTATAGATTAGATAACACTTTTTTTGAGAAAACCGAGTGTGAGAGAGACCTGGGAGTTCTAGCGAGTCCTAACATTAAACCCAGCAATCAGTGCATTAGTGCCAAAAATAGAGCTAACTTAGCATTAGGTTTCATTGCTAGGACCGTTACGAATAAAAGTGCGGAGGTGATATCAAACTCTATCTGGCGTTAGTTAGACCCATCCTTGACTATGTGGTACATTTTTTGTCTCCGTCCTATAGAATGAATATAAATTCACTAGAATCAGTACAGAGGAGAATGACCAAAATGATACATGGGCTCAGATATTTACTTTACGAGGGCAGCCTTAGGCACATTAACTTACACTATCAGGAAAGACGAAGAGTGCGGGATGATCTAATAGAGGTGTTCAAATGGGTCAAAGGCTTTAACAAGGGTGACATAAACAAGATTATCATATTAAGACAACAGAGAAGGGCTCGCAGTAATGGATTTACAGTGGACAAATTTAGATTTAAGAAGGAAATGGGCAAGAACTGGTTTACCAACAGAATGGTTAACAAATGGAATAGACTTAGTAACCATGTAGTGAACGCTGAAATCATCGGTTGTTTTAAAAAAAAAGGTTGGACAACTTTATGGATGGGGATGACAGGTGGTAATGGACATGGAAGTGCCAAGTGTAGGCCTTATGGTCTCTTGCACTCTATTGTATTCTTATGTTCTCATGTACCTCCCTTACAAGGGGTAAAAAGTTCTTGGTAGATTACAA
>NC_134790.1:23042139-23047139 GCF_046742065.1 Oratosquilla oratoria
TGGTCCAGCCTTGAAAAAAATTAAATCGGTAATCCTCAGCCAAATAAAATTCGCAAATAGACAACAGTAACTTTCAGTCAACAAAAATCAATTGACATAAGTTGACGGTTCCAAGGACTGACCAACTCAGAATAAAGTACTAAAATGAGTTTTGCCAGAAGTCGGTAAAAGTAAGGTAGAGAGTAGATAAGAAGAGGCTGAGGTTGGCTCGGCTGATAAGGGTCAGTTGTAAAGATCAAACGACCACTTTACAACCAACTACCCTCTCGGAAGTCAAGGTAAGAGAGGGGAAGAGGGGGAAAAGAGAGAAAGAAAGAGAAAGAGAGAGAGAGAGAGAGAGAGAGAGAGAGAGAGAGGGGGGGGGGAGGTGCCACCAGTGTTGGATGGAGTCAAAACCAACTCGACAGTCCTTTCATGTAAACAAGAATACAAAATGATAAAATAACTCCCGGTTGAAGATCATTAAGGTTAAAAAATTTAAAAAGTTAAAATGTTTAAAAGAAAACATATATATCCGTCAGTTATGAGTCTAAGAGACCACATCCACGGTACGATCTGGCCTTGAGGCCGCAGGACAGATCTGGTCGGATCCGACCAGATTAGACCGTGTATGGCGGTTGGACAAACAAAAATAAATACACACATTATACCATCTGGTCGGATCCGGCCAGATTTGTCCGGCGGCCTCAAGACCAGATTGTACCGTGGATGTAGTCCAGAAGGGATTTTCAACCCACCTTTCGTCACATATACGACAATTATGCAATGCTGTTCTTTAGCGTCATGAAGAAGGCCACTGACTTCAACACTGAATTTAATCGTGAGACATCCACTAAATCCCACTAGATATCATGCCTGTCGTTAGGCTATTTCATTCACCTATACGTACACCCCAACTCCATTCCCAACCCCGACGTAGCTAAGAGCTTGTGGAAATAAAACCCTAACTCGTTTTGTCTGAGAGTTCCACAAAAGCTGAATAAAATCGAATTAATGTTAAATACAACACATCAACAATAACAGGAATATTGAACAATATTGTTGCAAGCGTCTGAGTAAACGTTCATATCCCCCCTCCTCCTCCTCCTTCTACCTCCCTCATCCTCTCCTTTAGCACTCATCCCTACTCCTCTCCTCCCCTTCTCTCTACTTTCCTCCACCTTTCCTCCCCTTCCCCCCCTATCCTTCTCCTCTCTCTACCTTTCCACTCCTTCTCCCATCCCTCTTTACCTTCCCCTCTCTCTGCCTTCCCACCCCTTCTCCCATCCCTCTTTGCCTTCTCCTCCCTCTGCCTTCCCACTCCTTCTCCCATCCCTCTCTGCCTTCCCACTCCTTCTCCCATCCCTCTCTACCTTCCCCTCTCTCTGCCTTCCCACTCCTTCTCCCCTCCCTCTCTACCTTCCTACTCCTCCTCCCATCTCCTCTCCCTCCCCCTCTACCTCACTCCTCCTCCTCCTCCTCCTCCTCCTTCCACCCCCCTTAAGGTTGCTATGACTGGCGGCGA
Source organism: Oratosquilla oratoria (assembly GCF_046742065.1). Taxonomy (NCBI): domain Eukaryota; kingdom Metazoa; phylum Arthropoda; class Malacostraca; order Stomatopoda; family Squillidae; genus Oratosquilla; species Oratosquilla oratoria. The sequence goes on from NC_134790.1 coordinate 23,043,644, forward strand.
TTAACGATGACCCTAACTCTAACAAACGAGATCCATAACGTTGTGCAATGGGCAGTAGCTTGACAACAATGACGAAGGCGACGACGACGACGACGACGATGACGACGACAACGACGACGACGATGGCAGCCGACAGTTGTGGACCGCAGGAGCTGTGTGGGGGGCCAGCTGATGTCAGCCTTGATTAGCCAAGAGAAAAAAAATAGTCTTCCATTTTTTTTTTTTTCCATTTAGTTATCTATTCAAATTTTGTTTACAGTTATGAACACCAGAACGCTTACGGGCTAAAAATGAATAGACAAAATAATAAAATGAAATAAAATTAATAAATAAATTAATAAAGATAAACAAATACATAAAGAAGTAAACAAATAAATGAATTAATGAATAGATAAAGCGAAATATAAAATAAATTAATCTATTTGATCAACGAAAAATTAGTGATTTCAAAAGAATATATATCAACGCTCGGTTTAAAGTTTTATGGAAAAATACTGACATTTAATATCACATGTTGAATAACTCATCTATTACTCTTCTAAAAATAAACAAATTAAAAACGAAAAAGAAAATAAATTAAGATCAAATAAGAAACGAGAAAAGGAAAATAGATAAGCCTGCAGCAAGAGTGTTACAGAGTTCTTCGTTACAAAGGAAGAGAAGATGGTATCAAATTTACGTTCTGCTGTCGATGGAACAACCAACTTACACCCAAGGACAGCAAGTGCGTTTTAGTGAGCGCTAAGCAGGATTTAGAGTCAAAGTCACTCACAGTGGTGAAACTCTGTGTGACGTGACACCGACTGCATTCTGTGAAGTAATGACGTCACGTGTGGATAAGCAAAAAAAAAAAAAAAATAATAATAATAATAATAATAATAATAATAAATAAATAAAAAATAAAGGGGGGAATTCCCAGGCACCTTGTGATCTTAGGCACTTGGCTAGTTTGACTAGACAAGTGCTTCGTTCGCAATACCCATCACAACCATTTCCGACATCACCATTACCGTTGTTCCCACAATCAATCGAGCACCCAGCCTCACCACAAGGACCATTTCATTGATACAGCGAGCAATGATAATCCACTCACAACAACAGAATGCCATCCCATCCCGCCATCAACATCCACATCATTGATCCATCGAGGTAGAAGTGTCTTCATTCTGCATAAAATCGTCTGGCGCGGGTCAGAAAAAAATATAAATTCACAGATAGAACTTAAGCTATTATTGTCGTTGTTATTGTTGTTGTTGTTGGTTGTGGTTGTTGATTGTTATTGTTGTTGGTGGTGGTTGTGCTGTTGTTGTTGGTGGTGGTGATGGTGGTTGTATTGTTGTTGTTGGTGGTTGTGTTGTTGTTAGTGGTGGTTGTGTTGTTGTTGTTGGATATATTGTTAGTGGTGGTGGTTGTGTTGTTGTTGGTGGTGGTTGTGTTGTTGTTGGTGGTGGTCGTGTTGTTGTTGGTGGTTGTGTTGTTGTTGTTGGTGGTTGTGTTGTTGTTGGTGGTGGTTGTGTTGTTGTTGGTGGTGGTTGTGTTGTTATTGTTGGTGATAGTTGTGTTGTTGTTGGTGGTGGTGGTTGTGTTGTTGTTGGTGGTGACTGTTTTGTTGTTGTTGATGATAGTTGTGTTGTTGGTGGTGGCTGTGTTGTTGGTGGTGGCTGTGTTGTTGGTGGTGGTTGTGTTGTTGGTGGTGGTTATATTGTTGTTGGTGCTGGTGGTTGTGTTGTTGGTGGTGGTTATATTATTGTTGGTGCTGGTGGTTGTGTTGATATTGTTGTTGGTGGTGGTTGTTTTGTTATTGATGGTGGTGGCTGTGTTGTTGTTGATGGTGGTGGTGGTGTTGTTGGTGGTGTTTTATCTGGGTTGGAGTATTTTTCCTTCTGGAAAGTTATCCAATTAGCCTTCCGACGGATCATCATTTTGGTCAACAACTTCTGAAGTTGAAGGACGTATCAATTCGGACCATAAGGTCGCGCTGGCCGTCTCGGCCGAGAGGATCCGTCAGCTGTCGAACATAGAACCATCTAGCTACGGTTTAAGGCTTAATCTAGGTCTTTAATCCAGCTTTCTGGGCCTATAATCTAGTTCTCCAGGTGTTTAATCAAGTTCTTCGGAGTTTTAATCCATTTCTCCAGATCTTTAACCCAATTCTGCAGATCTTTAATCCAGTTCTCCATGTCTTTAATCCAGTTCTCTAGGTCTTTAATCCAGTTCTCCATGTCTTTAATCCAGTTCTCTAGGTCTTTAATTCAGCTCTTCAGAGTTTTAATCCAGTTCTACAGGTTTTTAAACCAGTTCTTTGGATCTTTGATCCAGTCCTCTGGGCCTTTAATCCAGTTCTCCAGAACTTTAATCCAGTTATCCATATTTTTATCCCGTTTTTCAGGTATTTAATCCATTAAAGACGAATAAAATTAACTGGAATTGGTGATAATTCGGTTGAACGTCGCGAAAATCTCCCCGTATCAGGAGGCTAGGACGGTGCCTCTTTTGTATCGTGGAATCTAATGAGCCATGCCCTAGATTCAACTCACCGGAGGCAGGGTTCGAGCCACCATCACCCCAATCTTCGAAAGCAAGTAGCGACGCCCTAACCCGCTTGGAATAACACCACTTTTGTTTTCACCAGTGTCATAGCACTAAACACCATCTCGGCACCTATTGTCATCACTTACACCAACTGGCATTACGACTACCACCATTTCCACCAACAACTTTGTCATCACTCAAAATTTACATCAAACAAACAACTACCACCACCGAGTTCACCACATCCACAGTAACCACCCTTACCACCGCGGCTTACGACTCCACAAGCCCTATCATCAATACCACCCACACCACTATCACCACCTTCGTCACCACAGGGATGACAATAATGGCATGGGAGGAAGGACTCTATCATAGGGTGCCTTTGACTCTATCACGAGGCACCTTTGCCTCTCTCACGAGGCCCCTTTTCCTCTATCACAAGCCACCTTTGCCTCTCTCACAAGACACTTTGCCTCTACCACAAGGTACCTTTGCCTCTATCACGAGGCGCCTTTGGTTCTAACATAAAGCACATTTGCTTCTATCACGAGGTGCCTTTGCCTCAAACACAAGCCACCTTTGCCTCTCTCACGAGGCACCTTTGCCTCTCTCACGAGGCACCTTTGCCTCTAACACAAGGCACCTTTGCCTCTAACACAAGGGGCCTTTGCCTCTATCACGAGGCGCCTTTGCCTCTATCACAAGGAGCCTTTGCCTCTATCACGAGGCGCCTTTGCCTCTATCACAAGCTACCTTTCCCTCTATCACAAGGCACCTTTGTCTCTATTACGAAGCACCTTTGCCTCTATCACAAGGCAACTTTGCCTCTATCACGAGGCGCCTTTGCTTCTAACACAAGTCACCTTTGCCTCTATCACAAGGCAACTTTCCCTCTATCACCTCCGTCCTCAGCCTCTATCACCTCCGTCCTCATCCTCCATTGAGGACGTGGGAGACAGTA
>NC_134790.1:23057139-23082139 GCF_046742065.1 Oratosquilla oratoria
TACAAAAGAAAAGGAACTAAGGAAGGAGTAAATCTAGTGACCAGAGGATAACATGAGGTCGGGTGAGGGGGAGGAGGAGGATATTTATTAACAAAAAAATTAATTTGTTGATCTTCATCAGAGGTTGAAAGAAGATCATATCCCAGGAGTTTACGCCCTTCCGTGTAAAGATTGTAACCTAGGATACATCGGTCAGACGGGGAGAGACCTAAGGAAAAGTTTGAATGAGCACAAAAGGTCAATTAAGTACAGTCAAGAGAGTTCGTGAACAATTTAAATCACCGGATGGACTGGAACAAATCTGAACTTATTTATAAATCTGGATGTGGGTTCAGAAGGAAGATGGAATCCATTTTGATAAATTAACTTCCCACTATGAATATTTCTAAGGGTCGATGAACCCCAGACATAATCTCTGGATTGTTCATTACAAAACAAATTGTTATTAGATATCCTTTCCCTCCCCTTGACCCGGCCTCATGTCACCTCAGGTCAATAGAGAGTGAGGGTAGTGGTATTTACTCCTTCCCTAGTTCCTTTCCTTTGGTAAGAGGTTACTATTTAAAGATAGCTTCCTCCTCCCACTTTGTACTACTAAAGAGGATTGCAGTTAGCAGTCGAAATATATAGACTCGCTTATTCAACTCTCTCTTTTCTCCGACTGTGGTGTTAGTTGTGATTTACAAATGTGTTACGACATTTCTCACCAGTGACAAATTGTGCAAGTTCAAGATGTCCATGTAAATTGTCATATTCATTGAATTAGGGTTTAGGTAACATAAACTTTTATGATAACACTGGTTGAACTCTGTATATGATAAATCGCATGCGCACACACACACACACACACACACACACACACACACACACACACACACACACACACACAAACGCTCAAACGCTCACTACGAAACCAGTCATAAATAAACTCCCACCCATATATATGTACAAGTATATGGTTATGTACATGCACATGTATATGGATAAGAATATGCATATTCACAGATCTATATGTATGTATAAGTGTAAAAATGAATGTATGTATGTATGTAATATGCATATAAGTACGTCCGTTTGTATGTATACATGTAGAAACGTATATACGTTTGTATGTATACATGTAGAAACGTATATACGTTTGTATGTGTGTACATAAGAATGTATATGGCTTTACGTGAATATTCATTTATGTATGTAGGCATACACAGAAGTACCTCAACTCGACCGGCTTCATTTTATTGCTCTGTTTGTGCCGAAATGAATATGAATTTATTACAGTTCGTTTCTCGTTTACGACCGCGCCGTGGAGCAATGGTTTCTCCTCGTAAAGAAAGTTATTTCCATGGAAAGGATCACGGGCTTTGAGCGTCGTGGCTTCCAACTCCGTGAAATGGGTTCGAACTCGCGGCCTTGCAAAAGATTTCTATTCCTTGGGGGCACTACGCTGCTCACACCGAGATCCGTCGCGCGCCTCCTCTCACCTGAGTTGATTGATACGCCTTTTGCTCTCTCTCTCTCTCTCTCTCTCTCTCTCTCTCTCTCTCTCTCTCTCTCGCTATGTCCCTCTCTCTTTCTCTCTATCTATCTATCTCTCTAGCTCTCTCTCTCTCTATACACCTATCTTTGTACATTTCTAATTTTTTTTTTTCATTCTTTCTATTGAACCACGGTTTCCATTCTCTCTAGCTCTCACTCTCTCTATCTATCGTTGTACATTTCTGACCCCTGGCTTGTTTTGTTGAGTCATTGTCTCCATTCTAACTCTAAATATCTCTCTATCTATCTATATTTGTATGTTTCTATCTCTTGGCTTCTTTCTGTCGAATCATTGTCTCAATTCTAACTCTAAATCAGTCTGTCTGTCTCTCTCTCTCTCTCTCTCTCTCTCTATGTATATTTGTATATTTCTTTCTCTTAGTTTCTGCTGAATCACTATCTTCGTTCTCTCTGTCTCTTTTTTTTCTCTCTCTCTCTCCTCTCTCTTTCTCTCTATGCATATTTGTATCTTCTATTCCTTAGTTTCTTTCTGCTGAATCACCAACTCCGTTCTCTCTGTGTCTTCTCTCTTTTCCCCTTTCTGTCTCTACCTTTGTATCTCAGTATTTATTTATCTATTTCCCTACCTACCTATCTATCCATCCACCTATCTATCAACCTACCTATCATCGCCATCACTCCCTCCTTCTCTCTCTCTATCCATATATCTCTGTATTCCTGTTTCTCTTTCTCTCTCTGTTTATCTCTTCCCCCCTTTCTCTTTCTCTTGTTCTATCTGTCTACCTCTTTATCTCTCACTCACTCATTCTCTCCCCCGTCCTTGTTTCTCTCTCTCTCTCTCTCTCTCTCTCTCTCTCTCTCTCTCTCTCTCTCTCTCTCTCTCTCTCTCTCTCTCTCTCTCTCTCTCTCTATCTCCCCCTCTTTCTCTGTCTGTTTGCATATTGTAATCGATTTTCACGCAGAGTCGAGTGCCTATAACCTTTCTCTGTGCCGATACCTGCAAAGGCTTGATTCGTAATCTGCAAAAAATAAATAGATAAAATAAAACAAATAAAAAAAGGGATCCGAGCGTGATGATGTAATTATTTGAAATGAAATATTAAAAACGCCATTTGGAAATGTCAGGCGATGCCGCAGTTCTTTGCCACGGATACGAGTGTTTGTTTATATTTCTTATGATTAAAGCATGATAACATATATATATATATATATATATATATATATATATATATATATATATACATATATATACTGTATATATCCAATAAAAACGCTAGGAACGTGTGTTTTATAAATGCAAGATAAACACTTAAGAAAATAAACAAACGGAGCAGAGCGCTTTCGTATATTACATCCAGTATAAATTACTGATGTAATATACGAAAGCGCTCTCCTTCGTTTGTTTATTTTCTTAAGTGGTTACCTTGCATATGTATATATATATATATATATATATATATATATATATATATATATATATATATATATATATATATATATTGCAGACTGACTGAAGAAATCAAGCTAAAAGGTTGCAATATCCGATACGCTGATAGCAGCTGCCGGAGCCTACGGTGACTGGAGCATGCCGTGGGCCGCGTGCGGCGCCGATCCGTGGGCTGACTTGGATCCAAAGGACGTGATTCAGGTTCTGGGTCTGGTCTTGATTCTGTATGCATAAGCGTACACTGAAATGGACACACTCACGCACGCACGCACGCACGCACACACACACACGCACGCGCACACACACAAGCACACATACACATGGGCGGGGAGTCGGGTGTGTATGTGCGTGTAAGGTCATAGTATTACCCATGGATCGGCCATATATCAGGTATGAGCTCTCTTCCGGGAGGGAAATAGCTGTCGATCACGAGTCCAACATGTGATCTAATACCATAGCGAATCAGACACACATACACACACGCGCACACACACACACACACACACACACACACACATACACATACACACAGAAATACGCATTCATATATATGCACAAATACACACACAAATACGCAAACATGTATACCCACACTTACACGCACATACAAAAATATGTATACGCACATGCACGCACGCACACGAATACATACACACACGCACACACATACACACACACACACATAGATACACATACACACACGCACACACACACACGTGCACATACACACACACACATTCACACACACGAGCCAGCCATCAAGAAACCCACTAACCTTCTCCATAAAAGGGGAAACACCTCCCATATAGATAAGCCACGAGAAAGCACGATCAAGGATTATGTTGAAAGTTCCCTTCGTGCTCCTTCCTTCATAAAAGGTCTCACAATGTCCAGCTGAAGGATGAGGTAGGACCTCCCTGAAGGATGGAGGGTCATGAAGAGTCCTCATTAGTGATGTTTAGTGACCAATTCCATGGCTTTCCTCCACTTAATCTATTGTTATATTTATACATGCATATATTCATATATAACTATACATACGTACACGTATACATACATACCTACATATACATCCATATATGCATATATACATACGGACATACATACATACATACGTACATACATACACACATACATACATACACACATACATACATACATACACACATACATACATACATATATGCATGTACGAGTATGGATCTAAGTCTTAAAGTTGTCTAAGCTTCTGGGCACTTATTATGCCAGATAGCTGTATGGTACCGAGTCACGCGCTCTCCGAAGTGACCCACTGCCTTGTCGGAGGCCATACGTCTATTCAAGAGGTCTTGGCCAAGAGTTATGCGCCATTCTTCGTCAAGTCACTTCCTGTTTGCCTTTGTAGTACGTAATAAAACTTAAACCTTTTTCATTCAACTTTTTTTTTTAATGTGAGTGTCTACTTCCTCTATCACCCTTGCACGTCCTCGATTTATTTTCCTCTTCAGCTAATGGGTATTTGTGTCTGATGTCCAGGAAACCCGTGGCAGAGGAAACGACACTGACTAGTCCTCATTCCTGACCTCTGACTAGTCAATATTCAAAACGAACACACTAAACAGCAAACTTTCCTAAACGTGTCATACTATTTCGTTACCTAAAAAAATATAAAGTTGCTGGGTCCACATTTTCTTCTTTAATACAAAAAAGGATTACAAAGGCGGAGCATATTGAAAGGAGACTTTTTGCTCCATAGCTAGGTCGGATGTAAAAAAAAATTGTAGTAATGATGAATAAATAAATAAATGAAAATATAATAATATAAACAATAAAAAAAAAAAGCATAGGTATAGTTAAATATTAAACAGGTAAATAGAAAATAATAATAATAAATTGACATATAACTAATAATAAATGTGAATCAAGCAAATAAAATTACAACAGGTTATCCTAAGGAACCTTCGAGGAATCTATGACATGAGAAGGTGAGGCGCTTACGCCAGGAGGCACTGAATAGCTGCGTCCGAAGTAGTCACCATTGGCCTATTATGCGTTTTTGGGACTTTTGGGGGCATGTAGCAGTTACCGCTAAGAATGGGAGAGGAGCGGGATTCGAACCCACAACTAAGCGAATGGGAGACCAGCACGCTTCCAATTACGCCATCAGTACATGTGAAGCAAAATGGGACTAAAAATCAGTGGACTGGAGGACTGGATATGCTTGAAGAAACTATCGGTGGTATTCTTTAAAAAAAATATTTTATATAAGTATGATATAAATCCTTGGAAGGAAGAGATTTATATTATATATATATGTATATATATAATATATATATATATATATATATATATATGTATGTATATATATATATATGCTGGTACATTGTGACAAGTTGATGAAGGTGAAAAAAGAAGTCACGGGTCTAGTTCCGAGTTTCTGAGTTAATTCCTGACCGGTCAGGAATAAACTCAGAAACTAGATAAAATAGATAAAATGTATTTCAAAGAGGGGATGGAGGAATATTTTTCTTCATAATAAAAACTAAAGTGTTAGGTGCTCATTGTGTGTTCAGTAATCGAAAAATCTTATGTGAAGGAGTGCATATAGGTTAGTCATCCACAAATTTGTACCAGAATGATAAATTAACCTCTTTGATATTCAAGAAGGTTGACAAAGATTATTTTTATTATTTATTCAATATAAATTATAAGAACAAAGTAAATCAAATTAATATAAAATACATTATATAAATAGTAATTGATATATAACAAATAGATTACGATAATAAGCCATAAAAGATAGATGATAAATAATAAGTAACAAAACATACAATAAACAATAGCAAATAATAATCAAAATAATGGCATGATCAAACAACAATAATAATGACAATAACAACAATAATAATAACTACAATAATAACAATAACAATAATGATAATAACAGCAACTACAGTAACAATAACAACAACAACAATAACAATAATAATAAAAAGCCTGACGGCAGCTGGAGCGAAAGGAAAAGTAACACCCGGTAGAAAAGAGGTAAATCGAGGTCATCACCTAAGGAAAGAAGCACTGGTTACAGTCACCGGAAAGCAACTTAATATGCGTATATTCAATACGCGATCTTCGGGCACAGCATTCAAAAGCACAATCCAGTCAGGGAATGAATCTGACCTCAAAAGTTAAATCATTTCACGCGAGCATAGGTGCCTGAAACGAGGTGAGAATTTTGGTCCTTTTTCGTGGCAAAATGTTGACATGAGGGTGTCTGAAAATAGACAAGAAAAACCAACTCGGACTACCTCATATGCGAGTCAGGACGGAAAAAAAAAACATCAAATGTGAAGGGAACTGCTCTGACAGACTTACGATGTCTTTGTAATTTCGGGTATTTTGCGTGCGTGCGCCGTCTAGCTGTGAAATTAAATCGAAAGTGAGAGACAATAAAGAGGGAAATTAATTTGAAAAATCTCTCTCCTATGACCCCCCCCCCCTAGGCGAGTAAGAATATGATGAACTTAGACTTGATATATAACCAGGGGACATGGGGGCTTTACGGGACAGCACTGCATGAAGACTCAAAGAATTGCACACAGGTTGTAGTGGGCCACTGAAAAACAAAGGTTTATTCATCTACACATACAAACACACACACACACACGTATAAAACACACACAAACGCACGCCCACATACACACAAACACAAACACACACGTAAGTGAACTTGCCTCGCAAGCACATGTAGGAAATAATCCGTAATGCAAACACTTACATATATATGTATACATATATATATGTATACATATTTATATATATATATATATATATATATATAGAGAGAGAGAGAGAGAGAGAGAGAGAGATAGAGAGAGAGAGAGAGAGAGAGAGAGAGAGAGAGACAGAGAGAGACAGAGAGAGAAGGGGAACGATGTATAAAAGACGACAAAGGAAAAGAGAGGTAGTATAATTATAATACCGGTATTTCTGAAAAAAAAAATTCACGACAGAACAGTTGCACCTCATAGCGAGGTCGTGTGTGATTTTTTATTATTATTATTATTATTTTTCTGTAAGTGGGGGGAGAAGAGGGGAGAATAGGGGAGAAGAGGGTAGGGGAGAAGAGGGGGAGTGAGGGGAGAAGAGGGGGAGTGAGGGGAAAAGAGGGGGAGTGAGGGGAGAAGAGGGGGAGTGAGGGGAGAAGAGGGGGAGTGAGGGGAGAAGAGGGGGAGTGAGGGGAGAAGAAGGGGAGTGAGGGGAGAAGAGGGGGAGTGAGGGGAGAAGAGGGGGGAGTGAGGGGAGAAGAGGGAGGATTGAGAGGAGAAGAGGGGGAGAGAGCGGGAGAAGAGGGGGAGTGAGGGGAGAAGAGGGGGAGTGAGGGGAGAAGAGGGGGAGTGAGGGGAGAAGAGGGGGAGTGAGGGGAGAAGAGGGGGAGTGAGGGGAGAAGAGGGGGAGTGAGGGGAGATGAGGGGTAGTGAGGGGAGAAGAGGGGAGTGTGGGGAGAAGAGGGGAGTGTGGGGAGGAGAGGGGGAGTGAGGGGAGAAGAGGGGGAGTGAGGGGAGAAGAGGGGGAGTGAGGGGAGAAGAGGGGGAGTGAGGGGGAGAAGAGGGGGAGTGAGGGGAGAAGAGGGGGAGTGAGGGGAGAAGAGGGGGAGTGAGGGGAGAAGTAGGGGAGACGTGAGGGGAGAAGGGGGGGGGAGTGAGGGAGAGAAGAGGGGGAGTGAGGGTGAGAAGAGGGGGAAGTGAGGGGAGCAGAAGAGGGGGTTTATGTGAGTGAGAAGAGTGGGTGTGAGGGGAGAAGAGGGGGAGTAGTGAGGGGAGATGAGGGGGATTGAGGGGAGATGAGGGGGAGGTGAGGGGAGATGAGGGGCGAGATGAGGGGGGATGCTCATTAGTGAGGGGAGATGAGGGGGAGTGAGGGAGAGAAGAGGGGGAGGCTGAGGGGGGAGGGAGAGGGGCGATGTGAGGGCGTAGGAAAGAGGGGGAGGGAGGGGAGGAAGAGGGGGAGGGAGGGGGAGAAGAGGGGGAGTCGAGTTCTGGTGTGAGGAAGTGAGCGGTGAGGGGCGTGAGGGGAGAAGAGGGGGAGTGCGGGGAGACGGGGGGATGTGAGGGGAGAAGGAGGGGAGTGAGGAGGAGAGAGGGGGAGTGAGGGGTGAGAAGGGTAGGGGGAGTGAGAGGAGAAGCTGAGGGGGAGTAGTTTGAGAAGAGGGGGAGTGAGGGAAGGGGGAGTGAGGGCAAAGGGGGGATGTGAGGGCTGACGTGGGAGGTGGTGAGGGGAGGGGGCGTGGAGGGGAGCGGGGGAGTGAGGGGAGGGGGACGTGAGGGGGAGGAGGAGGTGGGAGTGAGGGGTAGGGGAGGGGGAGGACCAGTGGAGGTTGAGGGGAGGAGGAGGGGGAGTGTGAGGGGTAGGAGGAGGGGAGGACGTGAGGGAGGAGGAGGCTGGGAGTGAGGGGGCGGAGGGGGAGTGAGGGGGAGGAGGGGGGGGGATAGTGAGGGGGAGTGAGGGGAGGAGGAGGGGAGGAGGAGGGGGTTTGTAGCATGTGAGGGGTAGTAGGAGGGGGGAGTCGATTGGGAGGAGGAGGGGGAAGTGAGGGGAGGAGGAGGGGGGAGTTGAGTGAGGGTGAGGGGGAGGGTGGAGGCCGGGAAGTGAAGGGGAGGGGGAGGGGTGAGGTGGGAGAGGGGGAGGGGGAGGGGGAGTGAGGGGAGGGGGCAGGAGGGGGGTAGTGAGGGGAGGGGGAGGGGGAGTCGAGAGGGAGGGGGAGGGGGATGTGAAGGGGAGAGGCGGGGGAGTGAGGGGAGGGGGGAGGGGGTCAAATGAGCGGGAGGGGGAGGGGAAGTGAGTGGGAGGGGGAGGGGGAGGAGTGAGGGGAGGTGGAGGTGTGAGGGGTCAGGAGGGAGGGAGGAGGGGAGAGGGGGTCGGAGGGGGGAGTGGGGGGAGGGGGGGGTGGGGGCGTGAGGGTAAGGGGGAGTGAGGGGAGGGGGGGAAGTGAGGGTGTAGGGGGGATGGGTAGAGGGGGAGGAGGGGATGTGAGGGGAGGGGGAGAGGTGAGTGAGGGGAGAGGGGAGTGAGGGGAGATGTGAGTGAGGGGAGAGGTGAGTGAGGGGCGAGGGGAGTGAGAGGAGAGGGGGAGTGAGGGGAGAGGGATGGGGTTCCAGTGGAGGGGAGAGGGGAGGGGAGTGAGAGGAGGGGGAAGTAAGGGTGAGGGGGAGTGAGGGCGAGGGGGAGGGGGCGTGTGAGGAGGGAGTGAGGGGGAATGGGGAGGTCCAGTGAGGGGATGGGGATGGGGAAGGTGCAGGGGGGGGGGGATGGGGATGGGGAATGAGGATGGGGAATGAGGGAAGATGGGGTATGAGGAGTGAGGGGAGGGGGAAGTGAGGAGGGCGGGGGGCAGTTGATGGGAGGGAGGCGAATAAGACATACGTGAGTGGGAGGGGAGTGAGGGGGGAGGGGCGAGGGGAGGTGAGGGGGGAGGGGTCGAGTGGAGTGAGGGGGGAGGGGGGGAGGGAGACGGGGGGGAGTCGACATCTGATATTTTTCTTTGGCAGTTGCAGGAGCATCGGCTCTTTTCCTTTTGTTACCTCGAGTTCGCGCCAGTTCACTCTTACACATTACATAAGTAAATAAATAAACAAATAAGTAAGTAAATACACAAATAAACAAATAAATAAATAAGGACGTTAATAAATAAACTTTAGATAAACAAGAAATAAAGAAATATAAATTAATATAGATAAGAAAAGTAATAAAAAAAAAATAGGCTGTACATGAAGACCCGGTAAATAGTAAAAATTAATATATAAAATGGTATTAAATAAACAGGCCGACAATGAGTTATACACACACACACCACACAATATATTAGAATTATTATTATAAACATATATATAATATATATTTAATATATACCATATATACGTGTGTGGCGTTTTGATTGTGTGTGTGTTATGTGTGATTGTGTATGTGTGTGTGTGTGTGTGTGTGTGTGTGTGGGTTGTGAGTGTGTGAATTCACCTTGGTCTTTGCACCTTGGTTCTTTTGGATACGGGTTGGACTCGTGATCGACAGCATTTCCCTCCTGGAAGAGAGCTCAGAGCTTCGTTATGACCAATCTCATGGGTAATTACTGTGACCTTATCACGCACACAAACCCTCCAAACTCCCCGCCCACGAAAGTTGGAGTCTACGGACCTCGAAGCGCACCTCGATACTGAAATTATTTCTGCCTGGGCAGGATTCGGAACCTGGACCGCCGTACGTGACGGTCCGGGACTGCTATACCAACCGCGGCCACCGTGTGTGTAGTGTGTGTGTGTGTGTGTGCTGTGGGTGTTTGTGAGTGTGTGTGTGTGTGTGTGTGTGTGTGGTGTTAATTCCAGTAGCATATACAGAAGATTTTAATTCCTTACTTATCAGCCGGGTAGGCCGGGAACATTAACCTTACTTCTCTTTACACTTTGGGGTCCCCGCACTCAACGAGGGCAGATGAATAAAAAAAGAAAAAAAAAAAGGCCCGTCCCTATATACCCCTCAATGTCTTACGCCATATTGTTGCCTTTTACTGCAAGCACGAGAACAGGGTGGGGTAATAGTTTTTCGCCTCCAGTCCCCTCCTTCTCCGCGGGGCAGCGCTCCGGTAAGAATGAAGAGGTGGAGTCGTACAGGGGCGTAAAGGAGAGATTTAAGGACGGGAGCAGAAAGGAGGTACTAAACACTTAGATACACACAACTACACACTACAGAAATGTTTTCGTGCCACCCCTGGATGCGTTGTCACGCAGCAGCTAGCTTTGGTATAATCGGTTTACTAATGTCATATGTGTATGTGTATAGATTTTTTTATTGAGATATTAGTAGTTTAGGTTATATGTATATTATAGTATATAATACATGGGTCATGTAGGCCTGGATTTATTTGTGGGATGCTTGGCTGACACACACATCTACATTAGTGGTTTTGATTGATAGTATAGGTGTCACAGTTTACGTAGGACTACATGTTCATACACTCGCTCACTTGCGCGCGGCTCACATCACACGCACTCCACTTACATATTGTGTGTGTGCCTACCTCTGGTCAGCGAGGTCAAGCCAGCAGGCGCTGGGAGAATGCGGTAAAACCTGTTTGCGCAGTGGGGTGTGGGAGATGGTGTTGTGTGTTTAGGTTCGTTTAGTGTCTTGAGGGTGTTGTAGTGTAGACGTGTGGGTAGTTGTGTTACGTGTGTTTGTGAGATAGTGTCTTGATGTGTCGTCAGTGTTGTGGAGTGCTTGTATGAGTCTAGTGATTGGTGTGCTGGGTACTGTTAGTGAGTACTATTAAGATAGAGATTTGTACTGTGGTCTTAGGAGACAGAAAGTGAGAGGGAGTTGAACTATGATGGACTGCGTGTGTTACAGGTGAATGATGTGAAGTGTGAGTGACACGTATGTTATTGAGATCAGTTACTTTGATGTCCTGAGTCAAGTGTCAGTTTTATTAGATGTCTGAGCAGTCTGTGTAGAGAAATTGACATATTAGTGAGTTCACTGGAGTATGAGAGAGTGACTTAGATCATTGTTAGTTTACTTTGACATAGGAGTTAAATACATGATGTACCATATGAGTGTGAATTGTGAATTTCAGTATATACGACTATGTTATTACTGAGTGTTATATTCGATAGTTGATCATACATTGTAAATTATAATTCGCATAGGGCGTTTGTCCCTTGTCATTGGGAGGTAGCCATATTTGGGTCCTTGGTCATGATGGATGGTTCTTCTAGAAATTCAATGGGCTGAAAAGTATGTATAGAATTAAGCGAACTATAAAGGAGAGATGGCATTCAGGTGGGGGGCGAAGAGGATTGTGATTGATTCCCGTAAATTACAATCCACACTCGAACACCCTGTCCTGTTGCTCGTGTGCACCGTGTTGGGTGGTTGGGTAATGTTGAGTTTGTGGGGGGGGTGTATGGTCATGTGTGTGGTGTAAATTGACAGTGTGGTGTTGTATACTGTATGGGTATGTATCGTTTCATGTACTGTTAGGGTGGGTGGTTGGGTACTTGTACTTGGTGTATGGTGTGTACATGTCATGGTGTATTTGATGGAATGGTCTGTCATAAGTTGGGGTTGTGTATGTAATGTCATATGTGTGTAATGTATGTAATGCCTGGGGTGTCAGTACATGTCATTGTTGGTGTGTATGTAATGGTTGTTGGTGTTGTATGGTATGTGGTGTATGTCATGATATGTGTGTACTGTATGTATGTGTGTATGTATGTATGTGGGTGTAAAGTTTTTAGAAAGAGAATGTGGTGGTACATGTTGTATGTGTGTGTACATACTTACTGTATGTTGTGTACAGTTGTATGTGTGTATGTATGTATTGTGTGTATGTTCATGTACATTTATGTATGTATGTGTGTAGTGTATGTATGTATGTGTGTACATGTATGGTATGTATGTTTGTGTGTTGTACATACATGTGTGTGTGTTGTGTATGTGATGTTGGGTGTAGTATGTTGTGCGTGTGTGTGTATTGTTTGTGTATATGTGGTTGTGGTGTGTGGTATGTGTTGGTGTGTGTTGTGTGTGTGTGTGTATACTATATATGTGGTGTGTGAGTGTATGTGTGATAGTAATGTGTTGTGGTGTGTGTATATACCATCTATATATACACATATATATGGTTATGGTGTGTTGTGTACATGGTGTGTGTGTATAATGTTGGTGTGTATGTAATATACCCATGTGTGTGGTGTATGTGTGTGTGTATGTAGTGTGTGTATGTGTGTGTGTGTATTTGGTGTTGGCTGTATGGGGTGGTTGTGGAGGTATGTGTGTGTACATGTGGTGTGGTGTATGTAGTGTGTTGTGTACATGGTGTTGTGTGAATAGTGTGTGTGTGTATGTGTGTGTGTGTTGTGTGTGTGTATACAATGGAGTGAGTGGGTATATGGTGTGTTGTTTGTATGTGTGTGTGATGTGGTGTATATAGTGTATAACATGTGTGTGTGTATGTGATGTGTGTGGTATGAGTATGTGTTGTGTAGTAGTGTGTGTGTGTACATGTGTGTGAGTGTATACATATATATATACATCTTATATGTGTGTTGTGGGTTGTATGTGATGTGAGTATATAAATAAATATATATGAAACATATAGTGTGTTGTGTATACGTGTTAGTACGTATGGGGTGTGTTGTATTTGTGTGTGTTGCTGGTGTGTCTGAGTGTGGTGTAAGTGTGTGTGTATGTGGTGTGTGTTATGTGTGTGTGTGTGTTGTGTATGAAGTGTGTGTTATACATGAGTACAGATTTGATTCAGTGATAGTATATATGTGTCTCTGTGATTGTGTCATTTTCAGTGTGTGTGTACATATGATTTATACTGTTATATTTTTTAGTTTATGTTGTGAGAGTATATCTCTATTATACTTACTGACATATATATATACAGGCATATATATATATAATCTACATTAAACATACATATATATTATACATTAGTATTTATATATTATATATATATTACATTATATATTATACATATATATATATACATATATATATATACATATATATATATTACCTATTTATAGGATTACATATATATTATATATAACATATATATTCTAGATATACATTATTATATTTTACTATTACATTTTAATATATACATATATATATATATTACATATATATAGATACAATACTATTATATACATATATATTTATTTACATATATATTATATACATTATATATATTCATTATTATACATATATATATATACTTATAATATATATACATATATATATAATTACATATATTATATACCAGATACTATAAAATATACATATATATATACATAAATAAATAATTACATTTTATATACATATATATATACATATCATATATATACATATATATATATATATATATATATATATATATATATGCATGGATGTCTGTAGGCATATATATATGTATGCATGCATACACACACACACAATATATATATATATATATATATATATATATATATATATATATATACACACATAGGAGTTCCGCATACTTCCAAGAGCAGCAGAAAGACCAAAGCTGGAGGAAAATAGCTTTGCTTGCACAGGACTTCTTAAAGCGAAGAACAAAGAACTTGTCCAGTTGCAGTCACGCGCGATGCTTGCACGGGAGTACACTGAGATTTATCTGTTTATTTACTCATTTACTTATCTATTGAGGCCAAGCCATGCGCAAATGGGTGAGACATCAGGCGGAAGAAGGTTACACAGCCTCCCAATAGAATAGAAATAAGTGTACTGATGGCATTCTTCAGTTGTGTAAATAGTTTCTTCCCTATTTTCGTCTTTCCTGACACTTTTTTTTTCTCGATTTCCTTGTTTCGTTTTACGTATTCATTTATTCATTAATTAAATAATATATTTATTTATTCATTTTACTTATGTGACTATTTAACTATTCATTTATTCATTTGTTCATCCCATTTTTCGTCCTTTTTTTATATTTCTTCATTTATCAATTCACCTACTTGACTATTTATGTACCTATTATTTATCTATTCATACACTTTATCTATTTATATATCTTTATTCATCTACTTATTTATCCCATTTTTCGTCCATTTGTTCATTTATCAATTCATCTACTTGACTATTTATGTATCTATTATTTATCTATTCATACTATTTATCTATTAATGCATCTATTTATTCATCTATCTATTCATCTATTTACTTTAATCCCTTTCTTTGTTCCCGCCCGTTGTGTCATTGGGTAGACTTTGCTATCCGTGTTCGTTTTTGTTCCTGTTTCCCTTGAGAACAACATCATCTCTCCTCCTTCACTCAGTCGATACAACGAGATGTAATATTCAGATCGAAAAGGGAAAAAGTCGTATTCTTTCAGGCCTTCAGCTTTTACTGGAAATTTTCGCTCAAAGATTCTATCCATTATAAATCACACGGAAATTAGCTGGAATGGGAGGATAACAAAGTGATTATATTTGAGATTTCTTGGGTAATGTACCTGCATCCAGCCCATGAAACGAATTTTTTTTACATAAAACATATGCGAAATACATTTTACAACAATATGACAAATATATATGACACCTGCTTGAAGCACTACATATGAGTAATATTCAAATTAATATATTCTTAGAAATGTACAAATGGGTAATAATCAAACAATGTTTAGAAATTTCGTATCTTACGCAAAATACATCTCAAAAGAAGATGACGGATATATGGCATATGCTTAAAGAAATATACAAATAACAGCTGTGGAAGGCACTAGATACGAGTAATAATCAAATTCATATAGAAATTTCATATATGAAACGAAAAAAATATTTAACACAGACACAAAATACATTTTAAAACAAGATGAAAAATATGACACGCGTTTAAAGAAATCAACAAATAACAATGGAAGTCACTATATGTCACTAATAATCTAATTGATATATTTAAGAAAAAATCTATAAATAGTAATTCTAGAATGTAGACTATCAAATAACACTAAAAATGCAGAGACCATACACGTGTTACGTATCTTATATCATACATGCAACATGACAAACATCAACGTAACCCAAATGATCGCATAAAAATCAAACGTGTCATATGGTACACGTGGCAACTCATCCACACGATCGTAAAGTTGTCCGCGGGTGACAAATTGGATGAAACGTCGGGAACCAAGTTACGATATCCCCATCCCCTCCCATCACCCTCTTTATCAATAACTCTAGGGGAAAAAAAGAAAGAAATACATAAATAAATCAATAAATAGATGATGATGATAATTATGATGATAATGATGATAATGATGTTGAAATAGTAATAATAATAATAACATTAACAGCAATAACAACAATAACAATAACAATAACAATAACAATAATAATAATAATAATAATAATAATAATAATAATAATAATAATAATAATCTATCCATCTATATACTATCTGTATACCAAGGGCCTCTTTCCCCACTTATATGGGAGGTAGCCATCCACGGCGCACCTCCCCCCCCCCTCATTGCACTCCCATCCACCACCAATGAATTCTCTCTCATTTTAGTTCCTCATGGATGAAGGGTCATCCCTGTCTCCTGCCCAGCGCCTGGGTCAGAGGCAATGCAGTAAGACACAGTACATCCACAAAAAAAAAAAAAAAAAAAAAAAAAAAAAAAAAAAGGGGGGGGGACGGCCTCGAATAAGACGCTGTCTGATAGTAAATTTGAAAAAGAAGCTTCTTTTAGCCTCTGTTATAATTCATCGATCTACTAATTTTGTTCAACTTTAACAACAAATACCCCCAAAGATATAAAGACTCGACTATTAGTGTTTACAATAGGATAAATATTTTTACTTCAGATATATTCATAAGACATTTATCTTTATTAAAAAATACAGTTACCATTTTATCTCTTTATTTACGTGTTTATTTCAATTTCATTGTCATTACTTTAATAATAATAATGTATAGAAACAGATCAAAAACACTCTGAAGCGACCAAAGCTATGTGCAGCTTCAGTTTCAGGCCGACAAGTAGAAAATAAATAACCCAGAAACTCAATTGTCAGAGCCATTGAAGTTAGAAATTCAGAGGAAATTATTAAATATTATTAATAACGAGACAAACAAATGAGAACATCTAAATGACTGGCTGTAAAACTAATAATTTTCGAATATTATTAATAACGAGACAAACAAATGAAAACATCTAAATGACGGGCTGTAAAACTAATAATTTTCGAATTTTTCTCGATAATTTGATAAGCAGCATTTGATATGAAAATTATTATATTCTGAAAATGGTAAAGTAGAATGACAGGCATTAAGACAACTTGTATACATATACTAATGGCTGGGGTTAATGGGAAGGTTCTGACCGATTAATGTTCAACTTTCTTTAATTTAATGAAATTAGATATCATCTTCACTGTCCTCAATCCTTGGGTAGTTTCAGCGTTTGTTTCGTTATCCAACCGTTACGATAATCTTCACTTTCCTGCTATATATATTCAGTAGTTATAGCCACCATAACAGATGGAGTACATAAATAGATGAAGAAAGAGGACGAGGAGGAGGAGGAGATGGGAGGAGGAGGAGGAGGAGGAGAAGGAGGTGGAGGAAGAGGAGGAGAAGAGAAAAAGAAGAAAAAGTACAATTAGAAGAAAAAAGAACACCTACAAGAAGAAGAAGAAGAAGAAGAAGACGGAGAGAAGAAGAAGAGAAAAAGAAGAGGAAGAGAAAAAGAAAAAGAAGAAGAAAAAGAAGAAAAAGATGAAGAAAAAAATAAGAAATAAAAAGAAAACGAAGAGAAAAAGAAGAAAAAGTAAAATAACAAGAAAAGAGGAAGAAAAGGAAGAAAAAGAAAAGAAAAAGAAGAGAAAAAGAATAAAAGGTGCAAGAGGAAGAAAAGACAAAAGACTGGAAAGATGAAGAAAGTTTCTGTACCTGACATGAACCAACACGAGCATGGCAGTATTACGAATTCGGCATTTCAAAATTTAAATAAATTTATTTGATTATCGATGTCAAGGGTCATTTTGACGTATTTCTTACATCGACCCAAATGTCTGAGAATATTAACATTGACTAAAAGTTTATATTTTTTCTGTTATGTACCTGGGTTAAATCGAATTTTACCACAACCGTTCTCTGTGTGCTTACTGTCCTGTGCTCAAATCCTAGACTCTAAATTTCTATACATATATATATATATATATATATATATATATATATATTCTTGCTATTTCTAACACATGTCTAGAATATTTGACCACTGTAGGGAAATCAAACCCCATCATTGTCGTTTCTCAAAAACTTTTGAGATTTTTTTTCTTTAAGTATTTTCACTCATGTGATTTACCATTATCTCAGTTCACGTGCTGGTCCCGTGATCGGCACTTATTACCCTCCCGGATGAGAGCTCAGAGATCGTATATATGGCCCGATCTATGGGTAATGCTGTGAGATCACTCTCACACAAACAACCCTGTGATATGTTTCAGCCCAGGGCGGGGCGGGACCAAACTCTGGATTGCCTTGTTGGCAGGCTGAGTCGGTACTAGCGCAAAAGTCAGAGCGAAAACTAAAATTTATCCGTTTAATTCTTAGTAAACTAGAACTGGCATCATCATTATTATAATTACTATCATCATGGTTACTATTATTACTATTGTTGTTGGTGTTCTTGTTGCTATCACTATTATCATTATTATAATTTATCATCATCATTATTATTATTATTATTTACTTTACCAGCAATATATTCACTCTCCCTGGTCCTTGTAGGACTTCAGCCGTAATTGTATTCACGCGTTATCGTGTTTACATTGACTGCATAAGCGTGAAGCCCTACCGAATCCCGGTTGACGGGAAGAAGATTGCGGTGAGGAGCATACGCCAGGAGGCGGTGAGTAGCTTCGACTGAAGCCGTCACCTTTGCCCTGTGTGTTTTAAGTACCGTTGGGATAGGTAACAGGCAATCACTGATGAAAATCGGAAAGAATTACGGGGTTTGAAAGCACAACTAGGCGAATGCGATAACAGTACGCTTCGGGTGAGAACACAGATTGTTGTTATGCAGCTCATTTTCTTTTTCTCATAGTAAGGATTATACGAGTCTAAATGTGGCAAATATTGGTGTGTATATTCATAAGGACAGAAACGCTGGTAAACTACTCTCCAGAACAACAACATCCTGAGACAAAAGTTTTAGTAGAATTATTCCGAGAGAAACGTTTAACATGGATTATTACATATATATATATATATACATATACACCCATACCTATCCGAGAGTTGACACCTTGATTACAATAACTATGTCGATAGAGAGGAAATCTCTGCAGGGTCACCCATATCGAACAGGTTTTGTAAGAAAGATGAGACAATAGCATCTCATACACACAATCGCAAGACCCACTGCTAGCTGTCACGTCCCTGATGGCGAACAGAGAAATTCCTCATAGATATATGGGGTGCCGTCATAATGACGGCGTGGACCATTGGGCACCCTATAGATATATAGGGCTCTATCGAATATAATGAATAAGGTGACACCGGAGAAATATCTCACAAGAAACCTTTTGGCTGGGAGGTGAGATTATTGCCAAAATTCCTTCATAGTAATATCAACTGCACAAACAAAAAGAAAACCGAGCGTGACTCTTGGATCATCGTCTCCGAAAGGTCCAACCGCATTGCCTTGGGTGCTTACGGGCAGTGTGCCACCGAATCTGAATAAGCACTGTCCAAGCAGATCCAAAGTCCTGGATATTAAAGAACATGAGGAAAATAAAGATCTATACTTACAACGTATGAACTCTCTCAGAAGACCACAGGCTGGAGAGTTTAATGGAAGAACTAGACAACATTAAGTGGGACATCGTAGGACTGAGCGAAGTCCGAAGAGCGGAAGAAAAGCTGATACAATTACAAGATGGTCACCATCTGTTCATAAAGGTAAGGACAAAGAAAGATCTAGTGTAGTAGGATTCTTGATAAACCGAGATGTTGCTGGTAACGTAGTCAAGTTCAGTAGTTTATCAAACAGGGTAGCCTGGATTGTGATTAGGCTGTGTAAAAGGTACACCCTAAAAATAGTTCAGGTTTATACACCAACTTCACAGAGTTCAGACGATGAAATTGTGTCCTGTGATGATTTATGTCAGGTAATGGATCAAGAAAAAAGTAAGTACACGTTAGTAATAGGCAACTTTAATGCTAAAGTGGGTAAGAAAATGGGAGAGGAGTCGTGCATTAGGAAGTTTTGAGTAGATGAAAAAAATGACAGAGGCGGGATGTCAATTTTGCAGAGAACTACAACATGAGGATAATGAACACTTTCTTCCAAAAGCATGTAGGTCGTAAACGGAACTGGAGAAGTCCAAATGGAACAACAAAGAACGAAGTAGACTTCATATTAGGAGATGAGAGCAAGAGCGTTAGCAACGTTACGGTCATGAATAAAGTCTACATAGGTAGTGACTATAGAATGGTAGGTCGCACAACTAAATTCAATTTCAGAGCCAAAAGAAATAATCTAGTCTTAAAAAAGAATCAAAAATAGGTTCGAGGCTCTAAGAACTAACGAGGACACCGTCAAAGATATGTATTTGAATTTAGTGAATATCATTGGGAAATCGGCAGAGAAAGTAGGAGTACAAAAAATATTAAGAAAAACAAATACTCCAAAGCTACTAATAGCCTAATTAAAAGAAGATAGGTCATGTAGAATAAAGGCAGGAGAGACGAAACAGAAAAAGTAGAACTGAACAAGCTTATCAATAAAAAGCAGAAATCAGAGAGAAAAAAGAGAAACATTGATGAAATAGAGGAAACTATTCGGAAAGGTAAAAGTATTATAGTGACCGAGCGCAGACATGCTTTAGGAAGGCAGCAAATGATATGTTTGAAAGATAGAAATGGAGAGACCCTTAGATGCAGAGACAATTTACCCAAATACGCGTTCAAATATGTTTTGTAAGTGTAATTCATCACAAGTGGAAAGAAACAGTATCTGCATGTTATTATCTTTAAATGAATATAATGACCCACGTGAAATACCATACTAAGAAATCTAAATGTACTTATTTCTTGTTGAAACGAAGAAGTTCCGTTACAACAGGACCACATAAGCTAAAGCCAATATAATTTTGAGTTTCTGAAGCCAATGCTTTTGAAATACAAATAAATAAAATAAAAGAATAAACAAGTAAACAAGTAAGAAAATAATGTATATATAAGTAAATAAACATATTAACCAAATAATTAATCAATCAAAAAGGAATATATTAAAAGATGACATGTTACAGCAAACTATAACTTTGTCATTTTAATGGTTACTAAAAGATATTTTCATGGCATAGTTCAAATGCTATAAATCCAATAAATGCCATTCAAAATTTCATTGTACGATTTACCACATACTGTATAAACGCATGGACTATGACAGTGTGAAAAACATTCGTACGCTTGTCATGCTTTACATCGCCTTGCCTCTAATCTTATTTCTTATTTAGATTCTAAATTACGCACTTTCCAGTTCATGTCAACTACTACAAAGAAAACATCACAGAAATGTATCAGATAAATACTGCATATTACGTGTAAACTTAGAAAGACTGAAATACTAAACAAAATTTAGTTCATATTTCTTACTCCCGTTTTCTTTCACTTTAATATTTATCCATTTATGCAGAATTATGCAAAAGTTTACTACCAGCTATTATAATCAGAATCACAGGAATATATCATGTTTATGTTTGTGAATCTATGGATAAAAAAAAGAGTAATAATGCTATAAATTAAAACAGGACACTGCTAATGATAACATATAACGTGTACAGCTACTCTAAAATGTGTAGACCTCCCCGAAGTTAATCTCTGTTTTAATCAAAATGTAATTTGCAGCTGGGGTTACGGTTAGTCTTCTTAGTGCATTACGTCATTCACTTCGTAATATCATAGACGTTGCTTTTGCCCAATCTCCTGTCTTTTGGTTTAGGGCGGGTAAGGCAAGACTCGTAGTAATGGGTTTTAATTGGACAATCTTAGATTTAAGAAGAAAATAGGCAAGAACTGGTTTGTCAAATGAACCGTCATTTGAGGATGGAGCCTTTATTAATTCAATTATTCGATTGTTACAGTTTTATAAAGTACATCACATACAGTAAGCTGTTTTGATTTTGAATGCGCAAAATAAATCTATTCCCCTCAAAGCAATAAGGTCGAATACTGCCCCCAAACGAATGAAGGATAGGCTGAAAAACAAAATCGGAATAAAATGAAGGCTTTACGCCAGAACAATTAAAAAAAAAAAAAAAAAAAAAAAAAAAAAACGGGGAAACACCTTAGATCTAGGTATAACGATATGGTTAGACTAGTTAAAAAGAACACGCGCAGAGCGAAACATAGATAAGCAATTAAGGTTGCCAGACAAGCGAGATCCAACCCAAAGGGCTTCTTTCATCCCTATAGAATATAAAAATAAGGGAAGGATAGGCCCTATTAAAAACGACGAAGATGTCATGTTAGATTCGGATGAAATAAATGAGTGAGGTGTTTAACAAATATTATTTCACGATATTTACAAATGAGAGGTTAGATATGGTACGTGACTGCGACCCGATCTTTAGTTGGGATGAGCAAAATAGACTCGCTATCATCAGCATTAGAAAGGCAGAAGAAATCAGATTGATAGGCTTAAAGCTACAAAATTCCCAGGTCAAGACGAATTTTTTCCGAGTGCTAAAAGAGTGTAAATTATTCATTATGTATGTAAACGACTTGAACAATGGGATTACTAATGATGTAAATTTCCGGATGACCTAATAAGACGCCAAATTAGGTCAGCAGAAGACGGCGATATTCTGCAGGAAAATCTTAAACTGTTCACATGGACGGTGAAATGGTAAATGAACATCGGTATCTCAAACTGCAGTGCGTTAAACACAGGTTTACACAACCCAGAAAGCAGGTACAGATTAGATAACTCCTTTTCAGAGAAAACTGAATACGAGAGAGACTTGGGAGTTCTAGTGATTCCTGACCTTGAATCCAGGAAACAGTGCATTGACGCCATGAATAGAGGTAATAGAGCATTAGGCTTCATTGCTAGGACCATTACGAATAAAAATGTAGAGGTAGTTATCAAACTCTATCTGGCGATTGTCAGGCCCATCCTTGACTATGCGGTACAATTTCGGTATCAGTCCTATAGAATGGATATCAATTTATTAGAATCAGCACAGAGGAGAATAACCAAAACGATACATGGGCTCAGAAATTTACCTTACGAGGACAGGCGTAGACGCAGAGTGCAGGGTGATCTAATGTGTTCAAGTGGATCAAGGGCTTTAACAAGGGTAATGCAGACAAAGTCATCATATTAAGACAACAGGGCAGGACTTGCAGTAATGGATTCAAATTGAACAAATCTAGATTTAAGAAGGAAATAGTCAAGAACTGGTTTACCAATAGAGTGGTCAACGAATAGAATAGACTTAGTAACCATGAAGCGAGTGCTGAAACTATCAGTTGTCTTAAGAAAAGGTCAGACAGCTTTATGAATGGGGATGATGGGTGGTAATGGACATGTAACTGCCTAGTGTAGGCCTTATGGTCTCTTGGAGTCTCCTTCATTCTTACGTTCTTGTGTACGATAAAAATTTAGCAATGGAAACGTCGTACTAATAATGGCTCAGTCCCCACATGGTGTTCCTTCTGACAGATTCTTCGGCAAATAACAATTTCATACAAGAACTAGTTTACATATAAAGTAGTTAACGCACTGAAACAATCGATTGTTTTAAGGATGGGAATGACATATGGTAAGGGACATGGAACTTCCTTGAACTGTACTGGACTTTCATTAAAATATTTTTATATTGTTCTTCATATTCAAACAGCCGGAAATTAATTCTTGAATCTGCAATAAAATAATACATACATACATATATATATATATATATATATATATATATATATATATATATATATATATATATATATATATATTATATAAATTGAACTTAATTAAATAGCCTGTCGGCAACCAAAATTAACAAAAAGGACCCTCCCTCCCGGTACGAGAGATGGCTACGGGGATGAATGAAATAGGCTGGCGGCAGAAGCAGTGAAGAAATGAAAGTGCCACCACGCACGCAAAGAGTCAAATGGTGCCAACACCCTTTTTCTTTCTTTCTTTCTTTTTTCTAATGTTTGAACATCTGGTGTCAATATTTTTCTTCTTCTTCTTCTTCTGGTGCCGAGGGCATTTCTTCCTCCCACGATAGGGGAGAGAGGGAGAGATGGAGAGAGAAAGAGAGAGATAGAGGGGGAGAGAGGAAGGGAGAGAGAGAGAGAGAGAGAGAGAGAGAGAGAGAGAGAGAGAGAGAGAGAGAGAGAGAGAGAGAGAGAGAGAGAGAGAGAGAGAGAGAGAGAGAGAGAGAGAGAGAGAGAGAGAGAGAGCTAGAAAGAGTAGGGCTGAGGGCTGAGTCATACACACATACAAAAAAGAGAGAGAGTTGAACTGACGGCCGAGACAGGAAAAAAAAAAGTTTAACTACTGAGGGTCTCCGCCGGTCTGCCTGTTGAAGCCTCCTGCCACTTTAAGCCCCCCGGAGGCGTGGGTTCCCTTTACTGACGCTTACGCAACAAACTTTATGAGTATAATGAGAAGAGAGGTCACCAAATGCTTCTGTATATCAGCTCTACATACTTGCTCAAATATATTACACCTAGACATGGATAAAAATAAGTCAACTTCAGTGTAAAGTTGACTTCGCGTGTAAGAGCTGCTTTGTATGCATGCCAAACCTGTATGTAGTGTGTGTGTGTGTGTGTGTGTGTGTGTGTGTGTGTGTGTGTGTGTGTGTGTGTGTGTGTGTGTGTGTGTGTGTGTGTACGTGCGTGCTTGGGTGTGAGCTTGGTTGTAGGTACGTTTTCTTTAGTGTAAATGTGTTATTTCTGTCCCAATGGTTAAAAATACTCTAACCAAGAACTCATGACATTACAAGTCAGCCGAAACAAAGGTCTATCAGATTCTAACTTTGTTCAGTTTTTTTTTTTTCGTGTCCTTATTCAATTCATTATAATATCAAAACTCTCTTTGTTGCCGCCAGGTGATTTAATTCTCCTCGGTCAATTCAAATCCATCACGACCGACCGCTTTAGTCCCTGGTGGTCCTTTCCCTTTAGTTCCTAATACCTCTATTCACTTCTGTGGTACACCCGAGGAAGATTTTTTTTTTCAGTTTTCATTTTATTTTCCTTTCTAGTATCTAGATATCTAGATTTTCCTCATTCTTGATGCTGCCCGACATTTTTTTCTCTTCTGTTTTCATTTCAATTTCCTATCTAGTCGCTAGATATCTAGATCTTCCTCATCCTTGATTCTAGGTCTTGGAATTTCTATATGGACACTGGGACAGTTACTGCTGACAGATCCGCGTATATTAGGGGAAGGTCTGGATGTTCTCAGTTCTCAAAATTTTGTGAAGAAAACAAGACCTCCTGATTCCCGATGGTTATCAAAATTTCATAAAAACC
>NC_134790.1:23087139-23089639 GCF_046742065.1 Oratosquilla oratoria
TCTGGGGTCCATTGACCCTTGGAAATATTCATCGTGGGCAGATATTCAATCAATGTGGATTCCACCATTTTCCTTCTGAACCCACATCCTGATTTATAAATAAGGTCAGATTTCTCCCAGTCCCCCCGGTGATTAAATTTATCTATCTACGTGTTGAAACACGGCTGAATTTTCTTGGCCATACTTAATCGACCTCTTGTGTTCATTCAATCTTGTCCTTAAGTCTCTACCCGTCTGGCCTATGTATGAAAGGTTGCAATCTTTACATGGAAGGGAGTAAACACCTGGGATATGATCTTCTCTCAACCTCTGGTGAACATTAACAACTTTTTTATTAATAGTATTAGGGTAATTATAAATTAAATTTACCTTCTCTTTGGGAAGAAATTTGGACAAATAACTGATGGACTCTGAGAAGGGGATGACTAGGGGATTTTGTCTCTCTTTTGGCTTAGTGGAAGGGGGATTGAAAAAACTGGTTCTGGCTTGGCTGAGGGCTTTATCCAGGAACTAATGAGGGTAAGCTAATTGTGTAATTGGGACCTGATAGAAGTTCATTCATGTTCTAAAAATTGGGGCTACAAATCCTAAAGGAGTGCAGCTTCGGGACTTTTTCTCCGAGCCTTTAGGATTTGTAGCCCACAATTTTTAGAACATGAAATAACTTCTATCAGGTCCCAATTAACAAAATTAGCTTACCCTCATTGGTTTCTGGATAAAGCCCTCACCCAAGCCAGAACCAATTTTTTCAATGCCCCTTCCACTAAGCCAAAAGAGAGACAAAATCCCCTAGTCATCCCCTTCTCAGATTCCATCACTCATTTGTCCAAATTTCTTCCCAAAGAGAAGGTAAATTTAATTTATAATTACCCACCTTTCTCCTCCCCTTTACCCTCCTTTCCACTTCCTCATTCATACCCTCCTCCCTCCCTCCCTCCCCCTTCTATTTTAAGTCCCTCCTTCCCAAATTTCTCCCTCCACTCCTCCCCAATCTTCCTCCCTTGACTCCCCACCCCAGCCACCACGTTAGAGCTAATTACTACCACTACATCCCTGCTTCATTACATGGGAGGGCAGCAACACTGCGACTTGAGCTGCTGTGTGTGTGTGTGTGTGTGTGTGTGTGTGTGTGTGTGTGTGTGTGTGTGTGTGTGTGTGTGTGTGTGTGTGTGTGTGTGTGTGTGTGTGTGTTAGTGGGGGGATTAGTGGGGGGGGCAGCTCTCCCCATCCGTGGTTTTTGGTATTCTTATAGAGACTCTTTAATTATCTAGGCCTTAGGCTCTCTAATCTAGAAGTATCCGGACTCTGTAAGGGTTCTAGCAGAGTCACGTCTGGGCTAGTTAGAAGACCAGTTGGTATATAGCCTAACTAGTTCTATTGATTAAGAATAGACGATAGTTCTTGTTCTGGTGGGGTTGATTATTGTTAATATATTTATCCCGGTAGTGCAGCCTGTACTTTTTGTTAATAAAATAATTTATTTATTTATTCACTTGTTTATATATTTATATATTCGTTAAATCATCAAATTGTTTACTTGTTTATCCCTTCATTTCCATGTACAATTTGGACACAGACAAGCAACGTGCATTACTATGAAATGCAAAGGCATCTCTCAGCCAAAAATTCGTCTTCATTTCAGTTTCAGGTCTCAAAAACTGAAAAAAAGTGAATTGCACAGGTGTTCGGGAGATTTTTTTCTTTTTTCTTTTTTCATTTTTCTTTTTTCTTTTTTCTTTGTGTGTGTGGGTGGGGGGAGGGTGAGGGGAGGAGTGCAGCATTGCACCACCACGCTCCCCAGCTGGAAACGAACCTCCAGGGTGTCTCATGCGATTGTTATTTCATGCAGAGGTTTAGTCTTGATTCCTCCCGACTTAACCTGGATTTTGCAGAAGTCTTCAACATGGCCGCAGACTTTATAGATGGATCCATTTTTGCAAAATTCCAAAGGACTTCATTTACCTGAGGCAGGGAGGGAGAGAGCGAGGGAGGGAGGGAGGGAGGAAGAGAGACAGAGGGAGGAGAGGAGAGAGGGAGAGAAGGAGGAAGGGTGTTAATGAGGGAGGGAGTCGGCGAGTGAGTGAGTGAGTGAGGGAGGGAGGGAGGGAGTGAGCCTGCGAATGGTGAGTGGGGGAGGGAGGGAGTGAGCCTGCGAATGGTGAGTGGGGGAGAGAGGGAGTGAGCCTGCGAATGGTGAGTGGGGGAGAGATGGAGTAACGAATGGAGGGAGGGAGTGAGGGCATGATGGAGTGACGGAGGGAGGGAGGGAGTGAGGGCATGATGGAGTGAAGGAGGGAGTGGAGTGAAGGAGTGAGGGAAGGGGGAGGGCGGAATGAAGGAAAGAGGGAGTGAGGGAGGGATGAAAGGAAGGAGAGAGGCAGTGGGGGGAGGGAGGAAAGGATGGAGAGAGGGAGGGGGAAGGATGGAAGAAGAGAGGGAAGAGAGGGAGGGAAGGAGGGGAAGAGAGAAGAGAGAAGAATAAAGAGAGAAAGAGAGAGAG
>NC_134790.1:23097139-23107139 GCF_046742065.1 Oratosquilla oratoria
AAGAAATAGAAAGAGTGAGGGAGAGAAAGAGAGAGAGAGAAAAAGAGGGAGAGAGAGATGAAGAGAGACAGTAAAGAGAAGTCTCCAACCACGAGAGAATGTTACGTTACTCTGATCCGTAGAGTAGGAAAAAGAATAAAGTAAAATGGACAAGGAGGTTCTCTTGTTATGGGATGAAAGAGCATCAAGTAGTTACAGAAAATAAAAAAATGGCTGAATGCTGTTAGGGCGCACCGCTTTCCGAACAGATGCAGCAAATTGTGAGGAACGGAAGAAGAAGAAGAACAAGTAGACGGAGGAGGCGAAGGAGAAGGAGAAGGAGAAAGAGAAGGAGGAGGAGGAGGAGAAGGAGATGGAGAAGAAGAAGGAGAAGGAGAAAGAGAAGGAGGAAGAGAAGGAGGAGGAGGAAAAGGAGAAGGAGGAAGAGAAGGAGAAGGGGAGGAGGAGGAGGAGGAGGAGGAGGAGGAGGAGGAGGAGAAGGAGAATGCGCAAAGAGGAAGAAGAAATTTACAATCGGTATAATTGACTTAAGCCAAAGTTTGATTAAAAGAGATATAGCGGCGGGGTCCCATGAGCATAACTCCACCCTTGTATACTATACACACACACACATATATTATATATATATATATATATATATATATATATATATATATATATATATATATACGGGTGCAAGCACGCACACCCATTTATAAAAACAAACACCCTTTGATACTATACACACACAAATATATATATATATATATATATATATATATATATATATATATATATATATATATATATATAAATACACGGGTGGAAGCACGCACACCCACTTATAAAAACAGACAGAAATAACCAATAGACAAAAAGACAGGGACAAAAACATACCGACAAGGCAACTTATATACGGAAAAATATACAGACACGTATACATACACACAAAGAAGGTCGAGAAGGAGGGGGATAGAAAAGAGACCGAAAAGAGAAGGAAAAGAAGAAGAAGAAGGAGGTGAGGGAGAGGGAGGTGGAGGAGAAGAAGGAAGAGAAAGAATAAAGAGGGGGAAAAGGATGAGGAGGAAAAAGAGGAGAAGGATATGGAGTCGGAGAAGTAAGGAAATGGATGAACGGGGCGAAGATGTTGAAAAGGCGAAGGAGGTAAGAAGATATATAAGATGTCAGTATGAGGAAGAAAAGTGATTACGAGTGGAAGGGAGAGCAACGGCGGCCGGGGAGGCAATGCGGTGGCTTGATAGAAAGCAATTGAAAGGAGAAAAGGGAAAAGGAAAATGGAGACTCGGACAAGAAAATAAATGCTGTTGGAGAAGGTATTTATATACATACAAACATACATACACACACATTTACAAATACACAAACACACACATACATACACACATATACACATACATACACACACATACACATACACACACACACACACACATATACACATACATACACATACACATACACACATAAATATATATATACCTGTATATGAAGACATCCTGACAGGTTGTAAGAGGAGTAGAGGGAAACACACAAGTAGAACAGGAGTTTATTCCTTGACTAGTTTCGCACAGTGATGCTTCTTCTTTCTGAAGAAGCATCACAGTGCGAAACTAGTCAAGGAATAAACTCCTATTCTAATTGTGTGCTTCCCTCTACTCCTCTTACATACTGTATATATATATATATATATATACATATATATATATTACATAAATATATATGTACATGTATATGTGTATAAATGCACGTATGTATGTACGTTTGTATATATGTGAAGTGTTAACTGGTTGTATAAAAATCATCGAAGAAATAAACATGAAATACGTACTGGAGCAAGAGAGTTTCAGCAAATACCAGAATCCAACCGAGAAAGGTTTAAGAAAATGACGAGAAGTAATAGGCCTAATGCGTTCAGTAACAAGTAGAGCGGAAAAGGGGGAAATTTATATAAATATTTTTGTTGAAATGTTGGACGAATATCCTCCTCAAATGTTGAGCAAAGGTAAAAGAGGATTTGGTTCACCAAGGCCTAATTAAGTTGGAAAACTAGTGCTATGTAAGACGGAAACACTGAGAACGTTCAAGATGTACCCAAAGCGGTTGCAATTTTAGCAGGAGGGAATGTACACAAATGCACACACAGTGACTGTAACCCAGAGACGGATAGAAGCGTTGGTGCAAGTAAGATGCCGGATGTTACAGGGTTAGGCAAAATTTAGAAGAGCTCAATTGGCTAGATAGAAGAACCATAATATCTAGATAGGCTAAGGAACAATAAAATAAAATAAAGCAAAATGAAATGAGACCAAATGAATTACGGCAGCCAGCGGAAAGCTCAAAGACAGGGAGGCGTTGAGACTGAGGAAGAAGGAGGAGGAAGGAGAAGGAGAAGAAGGAGGAGGAAGAAGGGGGAGAAAGGAGGAGGAGAAGGAGGATGGAGGAGAAGGAGGATGGAGGAAGAAGGAGGAGGAAGGAGGAAGGAGGAGGAGGATGGAGGAGGAGGATGGAGGAGGAGGAAGGAGGAGGAGGAAGGAGGAGGAAGGAGGAGGAAGGAGGAGGAGGAAAAGGAAGAAAACTGGGATGCATGAGACACAGAGAGATAAAGAGAGAGAAAGAGAGAGAGAGAGAGAGAAAGAGGAAAACCCCAGAAGCTAAGAACTTCTTAGAGACATTGATGGAATGAAAGCAGAGACAGGGACGCCTGGCTCGTGGCCAGCATCAGGTCCAAGTACGCGACCAAAGAGAATAGATGAAATGAAAGTGAGCAACGGCAAGCCCCGAAAGCAGAAGACCTTGAAGTCTATGAAATAGAAATTAATATATGGGCTTGCTGTGCGCTGGAGGCGTAATCAGAAGTGTGGATTCGAATCCCGCACTCCTCTCCGATTCCCAACAGTGAATGTTAATTGCCCCAAATGTCCCTAGAGCTTATAATTGGGCAGAGGTGACGGCCTCGGCCGCAGCTACTCAGCGCCTCCTGGCGTAGGATCCTTCACCTAACTCAGTTCACTCTATATGACTATACAAGGGGTGTGGTCCCCCTCTTTACCATTCCACTGTACTTGCTTCCTAATTTTATTTTACCCCAAAAATACCTCCTTCCTGTCTTCTCGAAAATTAAATAAATAAATAAGATAAAAAGAAAATAATAATAATAAATAAATAAATAAATAAATGTAAAATAAATAAATAATAGTAATAAAAGTTTGATCTTGTAAGGTCGTGAAGTTTCCGAACTAGCATTCAATTCTGCAAGAACGAAGAAGACCTACCACAGAGGAAGAAAGACCAAAAGAAAAGGAATGAAATAGAACCAAGGGAGATGTTGCTGATCTGTGAAAAAAAGTAAAAAAGTGAGATACGAAAAAAAACAGCATAACGTTAGCGAAAATTCAAGAGAGTAAATTCATATATATCGGATGTAAAAAAAAATACAATTTTACATGGTACCATAAGAGAGAAAAAATCCTCAAAGAACATAAAAATAGAACAAGAAGAACAATACATTACTGGTAATAGACCGAGAGACGCGGAAAAAAGAAAACGAGGAGTTGAAGAAGAGGAAAGAAAACGGAGAAGAGGAGAGCTGGAGTGAGTTACAGGGATCTGTCAAAAAATGACCCGACCCTCAAAGGCGTACCTTGATGGATCCTCCAGAGGAATGATGATTTATGCATGCAAGAGAGGAAAAGAAGAGGAAGAAAAAGAGGGAATTGGGAGAGGTTGATAGTATGGAACCTCGACATTCGCCGCCTCTTCTTGCTCTCATCTCTGACGTCGAGAGAAAGAAAACGGAGAAGTGAATACCATGCAAGCTTTTCAATCTCGCATGGCATTTTCTGTAGACACACTGTACATGAGAGCCTTCCTGAATTGCATGACAGGATATTCCGCTGTCGAGAACTCAGCTCTAAGTAGGTAGGCTATGTAGCCTTAGCCATGTCCCTGGGTAACTCGATTATTTTTTTAATATATTCATATATAATTTTCCACCCCAACTGCAATGTATACATTACCATTATTTTGAAAGATATTTGATTTCATCGTGGTTATAATTTTTCGACTTAATAGTTTTTATCTGAATAAATTATGATTCATTCCTTCGAGGTACTAGTATATCCCTGATATCCAAATACTAGAAATAACTAATACCTACAAGTGAATATTTCACAACGGAGGTAAAGTTCGTATATATGTGTACATGTGTATATGCATGTGTAGTATGTGGTATGTATGCATATATGTATGTACATATGTATGTATATATGTAAGCATGCATGTTCAGTTTGTAAGCATGTATGTATGTGACGTTTGGATGTATTATACACGAATGTGTGAACGTGCAAATATATATATATATATATATATATATATATATATATATATATATATATATATATATATATATATATAGGCATGTATGTACCTATATATGTACGTATTCTTTGTATGCATCATGCACATATGTATGTACGTGAATAGATACGTATGTATGCATGCATGCATTATATATATATATACATATATATATATATATACATATATATATATATATATATATATATATATATATATATATATATATATCAACGTTATCTTTTTCTTTTTTAATTCCTTGCAAACTTGATCGAAACTAACAGGAGCTTGACGGAAGCATATTTGGAAACTGATACGCTGTCGGGCTAGGACTTGCACCTAGCCAATACGTAACAAATGAACAGTGACTTTACCAACTGCGCTATCAAGAGGGATATGAGTTGAGCATAATTTATTTTATATGTATGCTCGAGTTACATATACATGAATTTTATACTCAACCAAACCCCCGCCTGTTGGGCTTGATTGTGTAAGGAATTAAAATGTAAAAAGTTAATGTGGTTGATAAGATGAAAATATATGTACTGGGGTCCATTCAGGATGTTTTGTAATACTATCCCATTTGTGTATATATTAACCAATTGCTTTATCATGGCGGGGGTGGCTTGAGAATAAAATTCGTGTATATGTAACTCGAGCATATAAGAAATTGTGCTTAATTTATATCGTCTTGTTAGCGCAATTGGTTAAGTCACTGTCCATTTGTTACGTACCGGCTAGGTTCGAGTTCTAGCCCGACAGAGTATCAGTTTCCGAATATGCTTCCATCAGGCTCCTGTTAGTCTCGATCGCGTTTGCAGGGTATTAAAATGGAAAAAGTTAATGTGATTGATAAGAAGAAAATCTATGTTCTGAGGACCACTGTGTGTTGTAATATATATATGTATGTATATGAGTATGTGTATCTGTATGTATGGATGGATGGATGGATGTGTGCATGTGTGTGTGTAAGCTGACGACTTGAACAGTTTTACATAAAGTAGACAGAGTGGAAAAAAGTTTAACAAAAAATAACCAAAAAGTCCAAAGTGTAATTCAGAGAGAAATTACTACACTGTTTACAAAGCATAGATAATATAACGAAGAATTGAAATAAACATGACTAAATAAAATATCAAGCCCTACATGTCCTTACAAATGGCAAGGATCAACAGGAAGCCAAAAGATGAAAAGTCCAATTATAGCTGTCGTATGAGAACGACCTCTCTCTCTCTCTCTCTCTCTTTTTCTGTGTGTATGTGTGTGTGTGTGTGTGTGTGTGTGTGTGTGTGTGTGTGTGTGTGTGTGTGTGTGTGTGTGCGTGTGTGCACGTATGTGTGTGCTTGAGCATGTGTGTTGAGTGTTTGAGAGTATTTTTACGTGTAAAAGTGTTTATAATGAATATCATCTAATCAAAGAATTATTATGATGTTTAGTGACTATAGTACGATACTTCATTATCATGATAAACTAAGATATTATCATAAAGGCATAAAACTGGTTAAAGTGTTCAATCATTTTTATAAAATATCAAGAAGAAAAATGTATAAAATTGATCAAAAAAATGACAAGGTATCTCTCTCACCTTCTGAGGAGAAAATATAGAATTTGAAAAATGAAAACAAGACAATGAATTCAAAACCTGATCCTACGTCTGAATAAATATTTAATGAAGCAAAGGAAGTAAATCTGAATAAAAAAAACAAAAAATAAAACAAGAAACAAAACAGGGAAATAAAATTGTTGACAAAGATGAAAGTGGCAACTGTCGCGTAAGAAAGTTTGAGTAGAGCGGAGAGTCGGTTCAGCAAAAAATGTCAGTGTGATTTCTTTAATAAATGAAACAGATGCAACGAGGAAAGTCCAGGAATTCCAAATAAACACGAGACCAACCAAATTAGACAGTAATAAATTTGACGAACGAGCCAGAGACAAAGACAATATTAATCTTAGTTTACTTTAGCAGACAGTAGCGAGCTTATGAGGATCGATGAAGCATATTTTTCAAACGCCTTAATGAATGACAAGAAGATATGTAGATTGCAAGTTGGACTCTAAGATTGCTTGCTCTAAACAAGAAACACGTGATCAACTAAATGAAGACAAATAGAACAATGGAAGCGAAGGAGACAAATAGTTCGATGCGAGTTAGAAACTAACAAAAAAAGAAAAATATGTTCTTCATGAAAACGACCAATGAAGTTGATAAAGACATAAATAACAAGATGGCTCCCAGAGGAAAGTACCAAATATAAAATGGGAGAATGATAAAGGGGAGTGTCGGATGGGTGAGCGATGGGTGTATACTTTGTCTGGCAACCCCCTTATAAGAAGGAAAATTGTATGTATGTAGGTATGTATATACATATGTATGTATGTATGTATGTATGTATGTAGGTAGGTATGTATATACATATGTATAAATGTATGTATGTATGTATGCATGTATCTATACATGTATGTATATAGGTATATGCATGCATGTATGCATGCATGTATGTATGCACGTATGTATGCACATATGTATGCACGTATGTATGTAGGTAGGTATGTATATACATATGTATAAATGTATGTATGTATGTATGTATGCATGTATCTGTGCATGTATTTATGTATATAGGTATATGCATGTATGCATGCATGTATGCATGCATGTATGCATGTATGTATGCATGCATGTATGCATGTATGTATGCATGCATGTATGCATGCTTGTATGCATGTATGCATGTATATATGCATGTATGCATGTATGTATGCATGCATGTATGCACGTATGTATGCACGTATGTATGCACGTATGTATGCATATGTATGCATGCATGTATGTATGCATGTATATATGTATGTATGCATGTATGTATGCATACATACACATATGCATGTATGCATGCATGTATGTATGTATGTATGTATGTATGCATACATACACATATGCATGTATGCATGCATGTATGTATGTATGTATGTATGTATGTACGTACATGAGTATGTTTTTTTCCTATCTATTTTCATTTAGGAAGAGTGATGAATGGGGTGTTGGATGGGTAATGGATGTATACTTTGATTTAGCAACCCCCTTATAAGGGGGAAAATGCTTCCTATTATGTATGTATGCATATATGTTTATATGAATGTATGTATGTATGTAGATAGGTAAGTAGGTACGTATAAATATATGTATGTATGTATGCATGCATGTACATGAGTATGAATGTTCTTTTCCTATCTGTCTTCATTTAGTTGATCACGTGTTACTTGCTCAAAGTTCGCAATTTTAGAGTCTAACTTGCAATCTACATCTTGTTGACAGCCATTAAGGCGTTTGAAAAATGTGCTTCATCGATCCTCTTAAGCTCACTCATATCTGTTCAAGTAAACTTAGATTAGTATGTATGTATATATGTATTTATATATATATATGTATATATATATATGTGTGTGTGTGTGTGTGTGTGTGTGTGTGTGTGTGTGTGTGTGTGTGTGTGTGTGTGTGTGTGTGTGTGCGTGTATGTGAATACACAGTATATATGTATGCATATATGTACTGATATATTTGTATATACGGTAGATATAATCTTCATAACTGAGATAACTACTGTGTCGTTGGTGGTGCCAGCAATGATGGTCTTAACCCATTCCATGTCAGATGACACTCCCAGGTGCCACCAGGCAATTACCTCCATTACACCTCCCCCCCCTCCCCCAACATCCCTCACATTTGGTGTGGCACCAACTTTCCTTTAATTAACTCCATCCCCCACCCCATATGCCTGGTGGCATATCTCCTGTTAAACCCCCTTAT
The DNA here is from genome assembly GCF_046742065.1 of Oratosquilla oratoria. Taxonomy (NCBI): domain Eukaryota; kingdom Metazoa; phylum Arthropoda; class Malacostraca; order Stomatopoda; family Squillidae; genus Oratosquilla; species Oratosquilla oratoria. The sequence continues at coordinate 23,105,304 of NC_134790.1, forward strand.
ATAGTATTAATAATGTAAATTCTATGCATTCAGTATTTTAGGGGATTTTACCGATAACCCCCACCACCTCGTCCAAAGGAACGGTGTCACTAAGTATTTTCTTGTGATTAAAAGAGTCATTTCCAGTCAATAAATAAGCTGATAATTTTTTTATCTCCCCTGTTAAAAATGAAGAGATCGTTTTTTGGATAGGGAGGATGGGTGGTGATGAACACGGAACTGATGGTGTAGGCCCTATGGTCTCTAACAGTGTCCTCTATTCTTATGTTCTCCTTTCTGAGACCCTCCTTAAATATATCTCCTTTACCGTCTCTAGGACTCCATCTCTTCCCCCCCCCCAAGGATAGAAGCGCTAGTTTTTTGACAACAAAGTTCTAATACTGATTCTGCTGTTGTAGCTGTCAACATTCATCTGCTAGTCACCACGATCGGAAATCATGGAGTTAAAGTGATGAAAATGATGAAAAACCTCAACTCGCTACTTACATTTTGTCAGAACCCTTCGGTAGAAATAAATCAAAAGGGGGAGGACTTAAGTTTTCACATACATGCACACACGCGCGCGCACACACACACACACACACACACACGTGGAAACGGCCTAAGAAAAAAATTGGACTGAGGCTTGCAAAAATGAATGAATAGTAGATGAATAAATAAGCAAAGAAAAAATAAATACATAGATAAACATATAAAATAAAATGAAAATAGAAAATAAAATCTTATAGGATTGTATCTTCCCAGAGATTTACGGTCTGCCATATGAAATCAACGATGGCTACGGGGTCTATTAATCATATTATTCCCTCGAGAAGCTTAATGGCGGTGACACGTATCATCATCTCTCCGAGTCTGAAGAATCTAATGTCTTTGATTTGATCAAATAATGTCCTGAGTCCTTCTCTCCCTACTGACGTTTTCACCTGCTACAAGGAGCCTACGCCAGGAGGCGCTGAGTAGCCACAGCCGAGGACGTCATCATTGCCCCAATCATGCGCTTTGGGAACTGTTGGGGCAGGTAAATAACATTCACTGTTGGGAAAGAAGCGCGAGACTCGAACCCACAACTAAGCAAATGCAAGATCAGCACGCTTATTATTATCTGTTGTTGATGAATAAATCACCCAAGGACATTCACAAATACGACTAATTTTGAACCAAATACCATTTTAGTATGTATACAGAAGGAGCATATATGATTTCATTAATATAACTATTCAATCTAATACTTATGAAAGATATGATATTTGTAATATCAAAGATGAAATTTACGACCTAAGTAGGTGGGAGTTAAGATCTACGTAGAGTTTTGGGTCATTAATCTTTGATAATGTGCATTGGTGTGGGTAGATTGGGGATAGTTTCAGGTCACAGGTCATCATTATATTCATCCTTCATCTTAAGAAAATTATCCACATTTACTAGAACCACAAGTTTCAAATATATCACCAAACGGAAGGCATGAAGTTACAGGAATGATTTTCTAAGTCATTTTAGTAAATATTCTAGATCGGTGGTCCTAACCGTGCGGATCATAGACCACCTAGAGAGCCACAAGAAGGACTACACACTAATAACTAGTTTGAGTTAGTAGATGTAAAGCGATTAAGTTTAGTGTTAAAGAAGTCCCCAAGAGGCTAACCTTGGTATTCTTATAAAAATCCTTTTATAAATCTTATATAAATCCTTGGAAGGGAAAGATTTACATAAGGAAAGATTTTTTTTTAAGAAATCACCGTAAGTAACAGCAGTACACAAGTGTCGGATACGTGACGCAAGACGAATAATGAACTGAAAACAATACTTCGGAGTATGACTGTATATTTCAAATCACGA
>NC_134790.1:23117139-23142139 GCF_046742065.1 Oratosquilla oratoria
TGAAAATAACGAGACACAATCGCGAAGACGACCTACACAAATCCCATTACTCTTTACATCACCTTAATCTATTGACAACCACCTTCTTCATCCCCACACCTGGACCCTTTTCCCTCCCCTTCCCCCTAGCCCTCTCTCTTCCCTTCTCCTCCCCCCTAGTTCTCTCCCCTTCCCTCTAAAACCCACTACGTAAGACCCGGAACTCAGTCACAATGAACTTACTAACCACTCAAATCTCGTTTCGTTTTCCATTAGATCACATCCTAGACATTAAGCAGATACCCGCTTCCAGTCCCGCGCGGTAACACAGTTGATACAGTCTTGTGTCTGTAAGCAAGTGAGCGTTTGAGTCCCAGAGCCCGCTACGGGCTTGCTGCGTTGGCTCCCGGAAGCCTTGGCCAAGCGGGGAGGCGACCCGAAGTCGGCCTATATATAAAAAAAAAAAGCCTTACAACTGCGCGGGAATAAGAAGGTGAGATAGTATTAGCTTCCTCTCGAATTGAAGAGCCTTCAAGTTCGACACGAGTTCCTCAAGGATAACCTCAAACCTTGTTCCTCAACTTCGTATCCTTGATCTAGACAGGATAGATTTCTTTAAAGAACATAAGAATAGAGACCATAAGGCCTACACTAGCCAGTTCCATGTCTCTTACCACCTGTTATTCCTTTCCATAAAGTTATCTTATCTTTTCTTAAAACAACTAATTGTTTCAGTGGTCAGTACATGATTACTAAGTCTATTCCATTCGTTAACCCCCCTTTTTCGTTACTTAGACAATTCGGCCGCTACCTGGAGGTTACATCCGTAATGAATAAAATCGCTTAGCGGTAGTTAGAATAAAAGAAAGAGGACCATCTAGTATGCAGGGAATTATAGAGGAACCGATAGGTTGACGGTAAAACTCTTGTGTTTTTCAGTTGTTTTGTTCATACGTTTTCATTATCCAAACCAGACAATACCACTTGTAGAAAAGGAAAAACGATAAAAAAATAAACGGTAGTTTATTTATTAGTTTTTTATTATGAAGCGTCAAAAGCGCACCCGTCGGTCGTTCTAGGATTGACGTCATCAGTCAAGTTTTCCATGGCGCGAAATTTGAAATGCGTTACACGGAGTGGTGACTTTATTGTGGAACTGCATAATAAGGGTCGAAACGAAAATAAGCTTTTAATTTATTTATCTTATTCAGGGTTACTAGCCCATTTTATGGACAATTTTTTACCAGGTCACTTCCTCTTCCATAGGATTAAATTAGCGTTTCTACGCTAACCAGGCGTTGCAAAGTAGTGAATAAAATAACCTGGTGGTAGGAAAAGGACGTACACACATGCATAAATACGTACATAAAATTAAACATACATGTAAGGCGAGAAGCCTACGCCAGGAGACGCGTAGCTGCGGCCGAAGCCGTGGCCTTTGGCCTATTTCGCGCTTTAGGGAATGCTGGGGGCGGTTAATTGCCCATAGACACCCATAATTATTTGAGAAGACGACGTCGTGTCATGGACGGCGCAAGGCGAAAAGTCAATACGCGTGACACCATTCCAAAATCGCAGTGTGTTTATGTCGGCGGAAGGTTTATAAAGTAAAATAGAGTGAATGAAATTAAATGGAATAAGATAAAATGAAATAAGATAAATTGAAAAATATTACGATAATGATAAATCAAAGTAAAATAGAATAAATAAAAATGAAATTAAATAAGATAAAATGAAACGATAAAATAAAATAGCATAGAATATATCAAATATAACAAAATAAAATTAAATTAAATTAAAGTAATATAAAACAAAATAAAATAAAATGTTAAAACGCAATATGAAACAAAATGAAATAGAACAGAATCAAATAAGAGAGAAAAAATAAAATAATAAAGTTCCGAAGTCATGAAGGAGTTGTTCAACTTCATATGTCTACGATCCGAGGACATCTGTTACCCTCAGCGACTGTGGAAGTGGAGGCAGCTGTGCATTCCATCAACTCTCTCTCCCTCTCTCTCTCTATCTCCCTCTTTTTTTCACGATCTATTCCCAAATGGGCCATCACGCTCCGCCATTAATCCACATTCCAAATGCCTCTTTTTTTTTTCTTTCTTTCTTTCAATTAATGATATCAATCTTTATTAATGCCTGTCGTGACCCTAATATCGGGTCACTTCTGTCATTATTTTATCCTTAGTTTATTAGTCTTAATGTCCTTATTCTATCCTAAAGGCTACTTATTAACTTTTGCCCTCATAACCCATACCACTGAAATCATGTCCTACCCTCCCTTAGTTGATTGACCTTAAATGTCCTTTTTCTTAATGACCCCAAGGACACTGAATGACCTTAATTCAAACAAATGTTTTCAATTTCCTTTGGAACTAGTGGTTCCTGGCACCCTCCACTGCCATAGTTTCTCTCTATCTCTCTCTCTCTCTCTCTCTCTCTCTCTCTCTCTCTCTCTCTCTCTCTCTCTCTCTCTCTCTCTCTCTCCTACCCATGTAAACTTGTTCCCTTTATACCTCCGTGGTTCTATACAATTCTATGACTGTTTTATATATATGAAGTAAAACAGAAGAGCTCTTCCGACCATCAAACATGACAGCACGCATCATACACTACTGCCTCTCTGTCACCTCGTAACTTGTACGACATTTGACCTGACAACTGGTCTTTACGAGTTCGCCGTCCTCCCAACCTTGTTAAGTCCCACTTGAATTCAGGAGCCCTCTTGTCCAGAACCGGTCAGTATTTCGGAAAATCGGTTTAGTGCGCAGGTACTGTGCCTAGGCAACTTGTGTCTTCTGTCTTGTCATTGGGTCCAACGACGATGTGACTTGTCTCTTGTACATGATACTGGGATAAACGACCGAGTGGTTTGTGCCTTTGCAACTCAAAGTCACAGTATTCACAGACCGTTCTCCACTGACTAGTATGTATATACTCTAGCCATCTATATATGCAAATATATATGAAGACATACATACATATAATCATATGTATACATGTGGATATTTTGGTGATCTGAGTGTGTATGTGTTTTTGTATGGATGTGTTGCGTTGTACAGGTGTACGAGTTGATGTGTTTTCTTTTGCTGCCTTGACCTGGTTGTACTTGTACATATACACATACTGTACATGCATACAAATATACGTATACACATTCATACATACTATACACATATATACATATATGCATAAACACACACAAGTGCACATATACACATGTATAAATACATGGACATATGCATGCATACATACATTACAAAGGATTACAAAGGCAAAGCATGCCGACAGGAGACCTTTTGATCCATATCTAGGTCGGATGCAAAAAAAGAAAAAAAGAAAAAAAAAAAAAGAAAAGAAAAAATCATATTAATGATAAATTAAAACTATAACAATGTAAATAACAATTAAAATACATAAATAAATGCATTGGTATAGTTGAATAACAAACAAACAGGTAAATAGTAAATGATAATAAATTGACATATAACTAATAATAAATTAAAATCAGACAGACAAATTATAACAAAACAAAAACAAATAATATAACATAAATTATAATAATTACAGCATCTTACTTAGGTATTTATCTAAATGATTCTTAAAGCTTCGAACTGAACTACATTGCACTACCTGTGCAGGAAGTTTATTCCATTCATTAACTACACGGTTGGCAAAGTTGTTTCTACCTACTTCCAAATTGAATCTATTTCCGGACAGTTTGAGACCATTGTTTCTTGTCTGATTCTCATTCAATGTGAAAATTTGGTCACTTTTGATGTTGTCAATTCCCTTTAAAATCTTAAAGACCTGTATCAAGTCACCTCTGAGTCTACGCTTTTTTAGGGAAAACAGATTCATGTGCTTAAGTCGATTTTCGTATGATTTATTTTTTATATTTGGAATCAGTTTTGTGGCTCGCCGTTGTACTTTTTCCAGTCTGTCAATGTCTTTAATGAGATTCGGTGACCATACGGAAACAGCATATTCCAAATGTGGACGAACTAACGATTTATATAACTTGTTAATGAGTGATGGACTTTTGAAATCAAAAGATCGCGCAATCAACCCCAGAATCTTATTTGCTTTCTCAGAGGCTGAAATACACTGCTTGGATGATTTGAGGTCGTTACTGATAATTACGCCGAGATCTTTTTCACTGTCCACTTTTGTTAACGAATTTCCAAATAACTTGTAATCGTACTTGCTGTTATTTTTACCTATGTGCATTACCTTGCATTTACTTGTGTTAAATTTCATTAGCCACTTTTCAGACCATTGCTGTAATTTATCTAAATCTTCTTGAATATCTAATTGGTTTGAGTGATCATTTGCCACTCCGCACAGTTTTGTATCATCAGCAAATTTGGAAACAGTAGATTTTAGTCCATGGTCCATATCATTTATATATACTATGAATAGAAGTGGCCCAAGAACGGAACCCTGAGGAACTCCACTTGCAACACTTTTCCATCCAGAAGTTTTTCCATTTAAAACAACTCTCTGTTTTCGACCTTTCAACCAATTACTAGTCCAACATATATACACACATTACAATATGACACTTCTATTCATAGTATATATAAATAATATAGACCATGGACTAAAATCTATTGTTTCCAAAATTTGCTGATGTTACAAAACTGTGCGGAATGGCAAATGATCATTTAAACCAATTAGATATTCAAGAAGATTTAGATCAATTACAGCAATGGTCTGAAAAGTGGCTAATGAAATTTAACACAAGTAAATGCAAGGTCACATAGGTAAAAATAACAGTAAGTACGATTACAAGTTATTTGGAAATTCGTTAACAGATGTGGATAGTGAAAAGGATTTCGGCGTAATTATCAGTAACGATCTCAAATCATCCAAGCAGTGTATTTCAGCCTCTGAGAAAGCAAATAAGATTCTAGGACTGATTGCGCGATCTTTTGACTTCAAAAGTCCATCATTCATTAACAAGCTATAAATCGTTAGTTCGTCCACATTTGGAATATGCTGTTTCCGTATGGTCACCGAATCTCATTAAAGACATATGAATCTGTTTTCCATAAAAAAGCGTAGACTCAGAGGTGACTTGATACAGGGAATTGACAACATCAAAAGTGACAAAATTTCCACAGTGAATGAGAATCACACAAGAAACAATGGTCTCAAACTGTCCGGAAATAAATTTAATTTGGGAGTGGGTACAAACAACTTCATCAAATGTAGTTAATGAATGGAATAAACTTCCTGCAGAGGCAGTGCAATGTACTTCAGTTCGAAGCTTTAAGAATAATTTAGATAAACACCTAAGCAAGATGCTGTAATGACTATTATTTATTTCATATTATTTGGTTTGTTATCATTTGTCCGTTTATCATTATTTCCTTGATTCTCATTTATTATTAGTTATATGTCAATTTATTTACATTATTATAGTTTTTATTTGTTCATTTATCTTTCATTATGATTTTTTTTTTTTTTTCGTATCCGACCTAGATATGGGCCAAAAGGTCTCCTGTCGGCATGCTCCGCCTTTGTAATATATATATATATATATTATATATATATATGTGTGTGTGTGTGTGTGTGTGTGTGTGTGTGTGTGTGTGTGTGTGTGTGTGTGTGTATAACGAAGGGAAGGAGACAGATATGAAGAAACTTGAAAGGGCGAACAACTGTAGAAGGACACTTGAAGATGCTCTTTCTCTAAGCAGCTTCGATTTACAAGTAAACAAGCGAAACAGGGGGCGAAAAATATTGTAGTTTGGTGAAGAAAAAAGAGTAACCATGACAAATGACAACAGCTGGAATGCTAATATGGGTCCAAAGAATGATTAAAGATATTTCAGGAGTGAGGAATTCGATTAGATCGTGTATCTGTATATACTCAAGTTGTTTACATCGTTATGTTTATGTTCTAAATGCACGAAGACTAAACATATAAAAGTCTACAAGCTTTGTTTTGGTATTTTTATTGTTCACCTGTTTACGTAATTTCTATGTCTTTATTTTATGAATCTATTTATATATTTACTTATTCAATTATTCATTCGTTTATTTATTTTTTCTTTATATCGTTATGGGCCGGAAGATCTATCACAAACTATCATTCAGACGTTCATTCTATAGCAACGGGTCGTGCTTCGCAAACCCTCAAATATAACTCACATATAATTCCCTTCAATATCCATGATTTATCACAAAAATATATATATAACAAGAAAAAATCCTATCATAGTAAACACTCGTACAAAATAATACACCGGTTGTCCTACTGCATCTGTTTTCAACTAGCATACAAAATCTGGTTCAAAGGAACATTACAGTAATGTTACTTTTTATTCATGTTTTCACATAAAGCTTTCTGTTGTGTCATGCACTCAGATCGATCTGCTACTTCGTAAACAACTTCAGCAGCAACCACCACACAGTTCTACAATGAGACTGATCTACAATATTATATATATATATATGTATATATATACATATATATGTATATATATAGGTATATATATATATATATGTATATATAAATATGTATGTATATAAGTATATATATATATATATGTATATATAAATATGTATGTATATATATAAATATATGTATATGTTTATATATATATATATATGTATATGTTTATATATATATATATGTATATATATATATATGTATATATATATATATATATGTATATATATACATATATATATATGTTTATATATATATATGTATATATATATATATATGTATATACATATGTATATATATTTATATATATATATATGTATATATATATGTATATATATATGTATATATATATATATATATGTATACACATATATATATATATATGTATATATATGTATATATATATATATATGTATATATATATATGTATATATACATATGTATATATGTATAATATATATATATATGTATGTATATCTACATATATATATATATATATATATATATATATATATGTATATATATATATATAATATATATATATATATATATATATATACATATATATATATATATTTACCTAGTATTTACCCAGTTTACCTAGTTGTATTTTACGGGAAGGGGAACTATGCTCGTGGTGTCCCATCTTCATATCTCATTTTATCTAAAGTGTTTTTAAATTCATGTATTGTTTTTGCACACGACTTTTTCATCTAACTTGTGTGTTTGTGTGTGTTTGTATGTGTGTGTATAATACAAATATATAAATATGAATATATAAATATATATTTGTTTATATATTCATGTTTATATATTCATACCTATATGTATATATTGTAACGTAATTTGATAAATATGTTATTATCTGTATGAATGTTTCTTTTTTTCATATTTTACCCACGTGTACCAGTTCTTTTGTATTTATTTTCATGATTTATTGTATTTCTACTTGTATATTCGTATGTAAGAGCAAGCTGCACCATTGATATATGCAAAGTGAGATCCTGTGTTACCTTACGCATTGAGCTTCATATCTTATGTTATCAAAATTGTAGAAATATCTCTGTATTCTTGTCACAAGTCACGTACACACTTTCAGTAGGCTCATAACAGTGTTCGACCAATAAAATGGCAGATTGGCTATATAACGTCACAGCCAGTTTTTCCTCGATCTTAATCAATCTAAAACTGGGACATTTGAATTTAAAATTGTTAGTTATGATATTACTAGTTTATTCACTTGTGTCCTAATTGTAGATTTATCAAGATGTTTAGAATATGAATTACAGAATATGATACGACTCTCCCTGCCCAAACAACAGTCATATTAGGTTATGTGTAACCGATTCAAAATTTAGATTCATTGGTAAATTCTATATATAAAAAGTCAGAAGGGGAATGGGAATCTCCAGTCTTCAGTTTTGAGTAATTTGAATATGGAATTTTTTTTAAAAGAGATGTTTTACCCAATATTCTTCCAAGGAATACCACTTGGCACAGATATGTAGATAATGTGATGTGCTTGTGGCCAAATGACCAACCTCTAGACAATTTCACGTTAAAGTTAAATAGTTTACTACCGTCAATTAAGTTCACTAAAGAGATTTAATAGAACAATTGTTTCCCCTTTTCAGATGTTATGATTTATAGATTTGGAAAAAAAATAAGTTAGGTGTTTACATGAAACCGAATGTCTCGTATATTCATTTCTATTCTTATCACCACCTGAAGCCCAGAATATAATTTTTTTCATCAATTTTTGAGCGCTTTTAGTTTGCTGCCCTGAATTTTTAGATAATGAATTAGAATCAATTTATGACACTGGAAGTAAATTAAAATATCGTAATTATGTACTTGACAATGCACAGCAAATATCAAAGGAATCTTTCTATGGATTAACCCAAAGACAATTCAGTAATGAATTATTTTTATCTCTTTCCTTCCAGGAAATCGTAATAAGTCTACCTCATATCTTTAGCATTATATATATATATTATATTATATATATATATATATATATATATATATATTATATATATATATATATATATATATATATATATATATATATGTGTGTGTGTGTGTGTGTGTGTGTGTGTGTAAAAGATGCCTAATGTACAATGGAAAAGTCATAAGTAATGCATCTTTCTTAGAGTTTTTACTTCACCATAGGTTCGTTTGATAGTATTGTGTTTTTTCCTCCTACCCCACCGACACACAAAAGTTAGTCAGGAAATTAGGAAAAGTTTGGAAGAAGATAACCAATGCTAAGTTTGCTGTGCTATTTAATGAGAAATATCTCTAAGAAAACTTGTTCCCTAATTACCATTCATATTTCAGATATATATATATATATATATATATATATATATATATATATATATATATATATATATATATATACACACATACACAAGTATATATAAATATATATATACACACATACACAAGTATATATATATATATATATACATATACACACATACACAAGTATATATATATATATATATATATATATATACATATACACAAATATATGTATATATATACAATGTATATATATATATATATATATATATATATATATATGTGTGTGTGTGTGTGTGTGTGTGTGTGTGTGTGTGTGTGTGTGTGTGTGTGTGTGTGTACTGTTAAAAATGACGGCAAAAGAGTTAGTGATTAACTTTTTTCGTGAGCTCTTAAACTTTCGAAAAGTAGATTTCTGGTAGAGGGAGACGGAATGATTCAAGCTTCTAAGACTCATAGGAAACACGAAAAGTATAATGGGAACATAAATACAAAACAAAACAAACAAAATACAAAAAAAAAAAATCAGTCTTTCTGATCGATGGAAGTCTGTGCGTTCTTCCACTGGGAGAGGGAACACAGTCCTCCTCTGGACACTACATGCGATTGACGGTCCCTTTGTGGTTCTGGAGCAGGGCTGTTCTTTAAAAGTAGGGAAGAGGTCTTCCTACTCCTGAAATAGTAATACAAACTTTGTCAGCTTTTATGGGGGGGGATCACATTTTTATGGATTACATTTTTCATTATTTTCTCGTCCTCCTTGTGCATCGTTGACATGCCTGATTTGTAAAAAAAATCTTATGTGTGATCCCCTCCTGTTCTATTGCATTAAGGTGTGCCTGTTTATACCAGCTGTCGATCACTCTGCGGAGATTAGCTTGGACCTTGTGGTTCGAATGACCATTGCTGATAAAGATGTTGGTAAACCTTATAGAATTCTTTCTGAGTATCTCTCCAAGATGAACAATAACTGAGGGCTCTAACGGAAAAAGGCGTATACATACACATGCCCAGAGGAGGACTGTACACCCCTTTCATCCTACTTGGGACGGACGCCCACCACTTTAATTAGAAGAATGATCCTACTCTTACAACACACAGGATCGAAACAACACCACTGGACCCAGAATAGCACCACCTTAATGGATAGATCACGGTTAAAAACACCGAAATTGTCGCAAAGGAAGAGGACACACAGCGCCTGGCCACCCTGGAGGCCATCCTGGATAAAGGAGCTGCAACCTGACTGGCAAAAGAGTTCGCCCTACTTCCAGGTGCGACACCTGTTCGGCCGAGCCAGATGGACAACCCCAGGACAAGGGAGTCTCCCTCCCACCCATCGCCTCCCTCTCTTTCAGGGGGAAGAACAACCGGACCTCCGTCGATCACAAAGACTGAGAAGCAGATCGGTTCAGGCCCTGGATGTGATCTCCCCCAGTGTCTGCACGTGACCTCTCCTTGAGGTCAGCGGTTTAAAGTAGACCTCTCCTAATTACCAATAGGTAATTTCTTCCCGTGTTTTTCATCCTTGTTAAGATTTGCACTCTCTCCATTATCCACACTTCAACTGAGGATGCAGAAATACCTGCAAAATTTCTTCATATGTATTGTGTTCTGTTTATTATTATTATTATTATTTGTATACATTGTGACGAAACTAGTCAGGAATAAAAGTATTTCCCTCAGCCCGTGTTCCCTTACCTCCTATCCACATTATTATTATTATTATTATTTCTTGTACTGCGTTTGTTTTGTTCTGTATTTTTGTGCCCATTATAATTTTCGTGTTTCCCGTGAGTCTTGGAAGTTTGATTCATTCCCTCTCCTACCACAAATACGTTTTTCGAAAGGTTAGGAGCTCACGAAAAAAATTAATCACGAACTTTTTTGCAGTCGTTTTTAATAGCATATGCCACGCTTCACAAGTGTATATATATTATGTATATATATATATATATATATATATATATATATGAAGAAAATATATTAATGAATAACAAATTCCAGTCCAACAGCTGTCGGTGACTTCCATTTACCCCTGAATTCCAAGCACAGAAGGTAAAGTATCTTTCTACCTCCCCCCCTTTATTTATTCCCCCCACATCATTTCCTGCGTTCGCCCCTTTATCTGTTCCCTCAACATCATTGTATGCCCCTTTCCTTTTGTTTGTTCACTCTATATACATCTACTTTCAATTTGCCTTCCATGAAATGAAGACCAGGCGTTCTACCACTCTCTTACCCTAATACAGCTACATCCGGAGCTCTCCCAATCATCCTTTCGAGCACCACTACACAGTCCACTAATTCCCTCTTGACTACCTTTCTATCCTGGCCCGTGTATACACATGCACACTTTTTTTAAACATCGTATTCTCTAGTTCCATTTCTCCATAGATACATATCTCCAACATTTTCTCTCTCCTTTCGTTCATCCCTGACACATAATACATCCTAACGACTGTACCATACAAAGACAGGCTTAAGCACCTTAAATTACACTCTCTGGAAAGACGTAGTGTCGGGTAATTTAATAGAGGTATTCAAGTGAACCAAGGGTTTTAACAAGTGTAATGTAGACAAGTTTATCATATTAAGACAACATGGCAGGACTCGTAGTGATGGATTTAAACGAGACAAAATTAAGTTTAAGAAGTAATTAGGCAAGAACTGGTTTACCAAGAGAGTGGTTAACGAATGGAATATAACTAGTACCCACGTAGTGAGCGCTGAAGCAACTGGTTGTTTTAATAGATGACTAGATAATTCTATAGGTAGGGGTGACAGGAGGTAAGGGATATGGAACTGCCTGGTGTAGGCCTTATGGTTTCATTCAGTCTCCTCCATTCTTATGTTCCCTACTTGTTCATCCCTTAATCTAGCATTGAGATATCTCAAAACCACTACGCTCACATTCCTTCCTCAACTCTCTCCACACGATCATTTAATTCATTCCACGATTTTTCTCTTTCTTGTATTTCTTACTACCAAGACCAGATGATAAGGCTTATGCAATGCAAATCCTTGTCCCTGTTTGAAAGTTAGTAAAGCTATTACAGGTTGTAGGTTGTGACAGCACAGACGATTATCTTCAATATGGAGTAAAAGTTCTGGAAGGTTAATCTAAATAGATACTCATTGTTTAATTTGCGGAAAAATCCAACCTAAAATAGTCTGGTATTAAGTATTGCAAAATAGTTGAAGTGGCAAGAATGCTTTCGTTAGTCTAGACACTAACGACTAACAACTACAAAAACACAAGACTACCTAGAGCCTAGGATACAAGCTCCTTTAGAAGCTTGGACACTGTCCTTGAAAGTAAGTGTGTGTGTGTGTTCACCTCGGATCTGCTGCAGTCTCTGTCGAGACAGCCAGACACCACCCTACGGCAGTGAGCTCAGAGCTCATTATTTGCCGATCTCTGGGTAGGTCTGAGACCACTCACACACCACACACCGGGACAGCAAGGTCACAACTCCTTGACTAACGTCCCGTACCTACTCAGTGCTAGGTGAACAGGGGTTACACGTGAAAGGAGACAAACCCAACTTATCTCCGCCCGGCCGGGGAATCGAATCCCGGTTCTCTGGCTTGTGAGGCCAGTGCTTTACCAATCCGCCACCGAGCCGTGTGTGTGTGTGTGTGTGAGATTTACCGCGGTAATGGAACACAGACTTGTCATCGACTGCTATTACTCTCCAGGTGTGAGCTCAAAGCCCACCATGGTGCGGTTGTAGGCTCGCATTACTGCGATACTGAAACTTCCAGCCCTGGACAGGAATCGAACTTGGATCACTGAATTAGCGGTCGCGTGCTATGCCACAACACCATCAAGCTGTGTGTGTGCGTGTGTATGGTTTAGTCCCATATGTATGGGTATGTATGTATATATATATATATATATATATATATATATATATATATATATATATATATATGTATATATATATATATATATATATGTACATGTTGGTCCATGCATCGAAATGTATGTTTTCATGGCCGTGCATGAGTGTAAGCGTTCTCACTGTTGTTTCATTCTCTTTACGAACTTCCTTCTCTTCTGGCTCGTCCCTCGTCGGCAGGCTTTCCATTCCAGACCTGTTTTGTTTTCCAGCTAAACCCCACAGTTTCGTCCTCAGTAAATTGGTTCCCAATTGTTTAAATGTTGTATAGTTGTCATGGACCCTCTGCTATTTTATTCCCGTCCCTTTCAAATTTCTCTTATAAAAAAAAATCCTCCATCTTTGTTTTCGCTCTTCCTGGTCGTTGGCGACCTCAGTGGTTTGGAGTTCCTCTTCTCTCTCTCTCTTTCTCTCTCTCTTTCTCTCTCTCTCTCTCGCTCTCTCAATTTCAATTTTTCCGTTGTCATTTGCGAGAATTCCATTGTCTGTGTTTCTCTCTGCCGTAAGATAACTGTTATCTTTTATTATATATGATGGGTTCCCCTTTTCCTCAGTTTATTTGATTTACACTCTTTTCAAAATTACGAGTACAACTGGACATTCTAATAGAGAGTAATGTCAGAAAAATATAATAAATACGTGCCCACACACAAGGGGTGTAGTAGGAAGCGTGTTGGTCTCGTATTCGCTTAGTTATGGGTTCGATTCCTGCACTCCTCTCAGATTTGTTACCTGCCCCAACAATAACAAAATTGCATAACAGGGCAAAGGTGACAGCTTCGGCCGCAGCTATTCAGCGCCTCCTGGTGTAGGCTACGTACCACCACCACACACAAACACACACATTCAAAATGACAAGCTCTTTTCAAATAAATTGGTTTAAACCGGATGTGAGGAAATTATCATCAGTATATTCACACACACGTGCGCGCGCGCGCGGTATGGAATATTGACTACAAAACTCATGCAGTCCATATGTGAGGGGGCTTTTCAGACATCCCTACGGACCACAGTCACGCAGCATTACTTTATGACTGGAGTTGAATTTCCTAAAAATGAGCTCATCATTTTTAACTTATACTATCTGTGTGTGTGTGTGTGTGTGTGTGTGTGTGTGTGTGTGTGTGTGTGTGTGTGTGTGTGTGTGTGTGTGTGTGTGTGTGTGTGTGTGTGTGTGTGTGTGTGTGTGTGCGCGACTATCCACAAATTGTACATCTATCCTGCCTGCCGCTGGGCGACTTTATTCAAAGGAAAAGGAAAGCGAAGAGTGGCCCCCTCCTATTGTTTCCAGGCACAGTGCCATTGTGATCTCTATCTCGCTGACCCTCCTCCCTCCCGCTTCTGCCTGGAACAGGAGCCGCTAGCTTGTCTCCTGGGATCTGGAACTGTTTTGCAATCGTTCTGTTGTCTGTGTGGGTTCTCACTCACTTGGGATAGCTAGCTTGTCTCCCTCCTTCACCCCTCTTTTCCCCTCTCCTTTCCCTCTTCTCCATCCTCCTCTCACTCCGTTCCACATGTCTTCTCTCTTTTTCCATTGCTCTTTATTTCAATCCACTTATTCCAGACTTCCTCACTAACACCCCTCTCTCTCTCTCTCTCTTTCGTCTTTCCGCCTCACTTTTTCAATTGTTCTTTCATTTCCTCCATGATCCTATTACTCTTTAGCTTACAACAAATTTCCTCTTTTTCGTTTGCCCATTTCGCCACCCTCCCTATCCCTCCCCTCCCCTCCTCCCAACTTTCTCCCTCCCCTGTTTCCCCCTTCCCACCCCCTGACTTCCATCTGATCATTTTTTTTCCAGGCCATGTGCTCAGTCCCTTAATCTTTTAATCCACCCTTCCACCACATCCCTCCTCCTCCACCACCTCCTTCTGTTTCTTCTCCCTCCCTCCATCCCTCCCTCCCTTCCTCTTTCCTTCCTTCCTTCCTTCCCCCCCCTCTCTCTCTCTTTTGTAATTGGATTCTTGACTGGTATCAATACTCATTTTCCTCTCCGTTTCCCTTATTGGATTTTAAATGCAGTCAATATCTTAATGATACCGTTTTCACAACTACCACTAATAGTCCATCAAATCTCATATCTACAAGCGATACAATTTTTCTTTACACTTGCACAAGCAAGCCACTAATACTAACCTTGCAAGTACAACCGTCTTCAATACTAGCCGTGACCAGCTCCTATCACCATTCCTACAAATGCTAACTAGTCACTAGCAGACCTAGGAGTCTCATCGTCAATACTAGTGATTCTTGTCTGAGTAAAACTAGTCCAGTTACTGGGTTCTAGATTGGTGGGCACATCACTGAGGAACCTTTGCTATTTTATATGGAAACTTAGTACTGGATTTTGATAACTAGAATGTGTCTATTCAAACTGGAAGGCCGAGACTACAAATTAGAAAGATAGATTCCTTCATCTTAGTTTTATCTTATTGTAATTGTTTGTTTACTTATTTTTGTACCACAACATTGAATACAGGTAATACAACACTCGCTGGGTAATATTTTTACATTTGACAGAAAATGAAATGAAAAGATACGTATAATACGATAAGACAAAATAAAATAAAAATTAAAATATGACAAAATAAAAGAAATAGAACACAGTAAAGCGAAAATAAAATTGAACGGAAAAAATCCAAGGAACACAATTTATCTCTGGAAAGTTCATTCTAATTCTGAGTTCCACTCGTTTGTCGACTTTTCTTGTATACAAACGACAATTGTTTTTTCTTTTCTTTTGTTCTTTGAAGAGGAAAGAAAGAAAGAAAAGAGTTACTTATCACCAATACAACCAAAAAATTCGATGCGGTACGATACGATGGTACACTAAATATGTATTTCTATGGCAGACAACATAAATATTCAGCATCGTATGGGATCCAGACAGCTTTATGGACCGGAGGAGTCACACAGCCTCTTAATGACTGGAGACTAAAAAATAAATAATTAAATAAATAAAAATAATAATGATATTGATAAAAATGAAAAAGCCTGCACCCTCCTCTTTGCTATTGTCCACAAGATTAGAAGCGCCAAAGTCATCTCGAAGGGGCTTGGTCGAAGGAGCTCATATCAAGGTTTGGGTCCGTTATCGAGCTGAATAGAGTCTTGTGGCATTGTCAAGAAAGATAAAAAAATAGGTTATACACAACCATATTAGAAGGGATAAATAATATCAAAGAAATGTTAACCAACAAAAACATATTTAGACTTCTCACAGTACAAGATAAAACTTTACTCGACAGAGAGGGAGAGAGAGAGAGAGAGAGAGAGAGAGAGAGAGAGAGAGAGAGAGAGAGAGAGAGAGAGAGAGAGAGAGAGAGAGAGAGAGAGAGAGAGAGAGAGAGAGAGAGAGAGAGAGAGAGAGAGAGAGAGAGAGAGAGAGAGAGAGAGAGAGAGAGAGAGAGAGAGAGAGAGAGAGAGAGAGAGAGAGAGAGAGAGAGAGACAAAGGGAGAAGGAGGGAGGGAGAAGGAGGGCGGGAGGAAGGAGGGTGGGAGAAGGAGGGAGGGAGAGCGAGAACGAGAGAGAGAGAGAGAGAGGAAGGGGGAAGGAGGGAGAGGGAGGGAGAGATAGAGCGAGAGAGAGATAGAGAGAGGAAGGGAGAAGGAGGGAGGAAGGGAGGGAGAGCGAGAGATAGAGATAGAGAGAGGAAGAGAGAGAGGATGAGATAGAGAGGGAGAGAAAAGAGAGAGAAAAGAGAGGAGAGAAAAAAAGAGCGAGAAGAGAGAAAGGAGAAAAGGGAGAAAAGAGAAAAAAGAGCGAGAAAAGAGAGAAAAGAAAAAAGAGAGCTAGAAAAGAAAGAGAGAGAGAGAGAGAAAACGAGGCCTTTTCCAAAGGAAGGCTTTCCCAACAAAACTGGCGCCGTTCTCTTGGGAGTTTCGCCCCATTGTCTTCGGACACATCCCATATGCAAATGTGTCCTTCTCAGTCTGAAAGTAGGACACCGCTTGCTGAGGACGGGGGAGGGGGGGGGGAGTGAACATCCCAAAAACGCGATATATTAGCACCTATACCGTCAATCTTTTTTTTTTTTTTTTGTGATAAAAAGGATTAGCCGTTTTGTTAACCTTGAATGCCGTTTTATTTATCTATTGTTCATCTCTTCGTTCTTTATTTATCCACTTATTTATCTATTTGTTTATTCATTTTGTTAACGCTTGCTAAAGGTAACTGAATCTACACATTGAAGTGAGTGGCCAGGATGTTATTATTTATTATAGTGTGAAATTTTAGTGCCATTCTCCATTATAGTGCGAGATGAGGATCCCATTATTCATTATAGTACGAGATGAGGCTGCAATACTTCATTATAGTGCGTGATCACTGTCACTATTAATTATAGTGTGAGGTCAGGGATCCATTATACATTATAGTACGAGGGCAAAGTGCCACTGTTGATTATTACATTGTGAGATCAGGGTGCCCTTGTTTGCTTAAGTAATGGAGTAATGAATATCAACTAATACGAAGAAAACTCCTCAGCAAGTCGGTGCCAAATTGATGCGTACACTCGTAGTCCTCTATCGAGTATCGGCGCCATGATTTATTCAGTCAATATTTCAAGGACTTCAGTGGCACCTCTACCACCCACAGTCACGTAGCATACTTTCATGATTGGATATTAATCCTAAAAAATAATAATAATAATAATAATAATAATAAATAAAATAAATAAATAAATAAATATTAATAATAATAGTAAAAAAAAAAAAGTCATATATTTTGTTTATCTTTCCACTATGTTACCCACCTTCAATCTCTATTTTACCTTAACCTCTGTGACTCCATCTATCCGGAGCATTATCATTCCCAAGGATAGAAGCACTGTTTATTATTTACAAAATACTAAATAAAAATTGTTGTGTGTCAAGTCTTTCCCAGGCCGAAAATGGGATACAGAGAACGCTCATTTGCTAACTTTAGCAAGATAAGTTTCATGCTCATTTGCCAGCCTTAGCAAGATAACTTTCATGTCATCGGAAATTCATATCGCTATCATGGACGATCCCAGGTCATTCCAGGTCGAGTGTCGCTGGAGATAAGGTCACGGCTTGAGGTGCCCTGGAAAAAAAAAAAAAAAAAAAAAAAAAGTTTTGCCTGACTTGTTCCACATCCCATTCCAGGGACAAAATATCCTGTCGATGGGGGCGCCTGCATGTGATGAGGCTATCAAACTGGAAGGGGAAGTGTCGCTTGAGACGCCGCTTGGCGTGTCAGTGATAGGGAGGCGTTGCAGAAGACACCGCTTAGTGGGTTGTTAGTGATGGGAGAGGTACCAACCACGGTGTTGTAGGTAATCTCCCCACCCACTGTTTTTTTTTTTTATGTGATTTTTTTGGTGAAATTATTATTTTTTTTTTAGCCAACTAAAGTGGTACGAAGATCACATTTATTAGTTGGTTAAAATGAAACGAAGACCACTCTTTAAATGGAAATGAACGAAATAAAGGTCACATTTTATAGTCAATTGCGGTGAGGGAAGGTGACAGTTAATGACATATTAGGTCATGTCGTTACCAATCTGGGCTGGAGCAATGCGATACGCGGCTCACAAAAAAGGAACAGGACCCAAAATTACTCTTCTTGAACAAAGAACAGATCCTACAGGATCTATTTTCATTTAATTAACTTTCTCGGCAGATGAAGTGCTTCTCTTTTTTTTCTTCTTCTTCTTCTTCTTTTTCAACACAGCGACCTACGACCAAAAAGACAACAAATGAGTTGGACGGGGGTGGGATGGGGGAAGTCTGGTTCCATGCCTTGGCTAGGGCAATCCCTTATGGGAGTGAAGGAGACTTTTTGTATATGTATGTGTATTAGTATTTCGTCCACATTAGCCTGCGCTTCTATCCTTGGGAACAATATCGGCCCTATGAAGTAGGGTCATAGAGGTGGTGATAAAGAAATGAGAGGACCATTAGAAACTATAGAGCATATACATATACATATACATTTTTTTTTGGGGGGGGGAGTCTACGTGCCTCTGGTTCGTAGAGGTGTGCCTTTAGTCATTGATCACATGCAAGAATCATTAATTTAGGTAACGACTGGAACATGTACAGGTAAGGCGTAAAAGTACATTCACCTGCATAACTAATTTCACAGACCCTGAGTTTGACCCGCTCCCAGGTTAGGTCTCTGAAACCTTGAAAACATCATTTATTCATTTCAAGGAACAATCAACATCTCCTTCATGACAGTGGCTATTATCACTGATAACTTCCAGTGGGCGAGATGCAGGGATGACCCGTCATCCAGGAGGTCCCAAGATAAGAGGGAGGGAAGAGGGTAAAGGGGAGTGGAGTGTATTGGGGATGGAATGGGTGGGAGTGGATTCTATGCCTTTGTTTTTTGGCTACCTCCCTTGTAAGGTGGAAAAAGCCATTGGTATATGTATGTATGTACTTCTGTATCGGGGGACACTTTTCCTTTCATCCCTTCTGTCTTCGAGTGATTTCATTGATACTTGTGGTACTCCTCTAATGAAAGGGTTCTTCCCGATCTCAGAGAACAGATCGTGGTTTTTTGTTCTTCATAACAATAACAATGATCTAATATGGACACATCGGAGAGCTCCTAATGTGTTAACTTCTTTTGGTAATTAATCCACATAGTGCTCGACAGAAAACGATTAATATATATATATATATATATATATATATATATATATATATATATATATATATATATATATATATATATAAAATAAGAAAATTAAATAAACAAATGACAACATAAAAAGAATAAAAATCTTACACATTTACAAGGCAATGAACATCACAGATGACACAAAGAAAGAACTACAAATACAATATGCAAATAAACGAATAAATGAATCAATGAATAAATAGACAAAGATAAAAAATAAACAAATGAAACAACAGATAGAAAGTCAGCTCTTAATTTTTTTAAATAAGCTTGCCACAGGTGATGCAGTAGAAAAGAACTCCAAGTATTAATATTCAATTCAATAAACGCATCAGACGTAATCACGCTAGAAATTCTACTTGTTCATTTATTTATTCGTTTGTTCAATTATATGTTTGTACATATCCACATGTCCTCGTTAATAATCAAAACGCATCTTGCCGATATAATTACCCATTATGATCCAATGTATACGAGTGTATATTTAATTGTATTTACATAACTGTGGCATATAGGAAAAGAGCAACGCTCGTGGATTCCTGCATCTACTTCATCATACCTTGCTTCAAATTCATGTATGGTTCCAACTTCCTTATATTCCAATAATCATACTAGATTCCTGCACTGTGTGTGTGTGTGTGTGTGTGTGTGTGTGTGTGTGTGTGTGTGCGTGTGTGTGTGTGTGTGTGTACGCGAGTGCACATGTGTATTACATATATGGCCGTTTGGGACTGAACCAGCATGCTTACATAATTACATACACTTCCCCCCTTATATTCACATGAATACTCAACTAGGAATTTACATATTCATTAGCATATCCTCCGATATCAGCGGGCTACTGGCCTCCCCTTCCTAAAGATGTTTCGTAGAACTTGTTTCTAAAAACTTGTGCACAAAACGATGTGAACTATCTACTAAGTTTCCTTGCGCAACCTTGCAAGAATGTGCAATAAGGATGGCGAAGGGACATCATAATGGAGGCTCACTTGGGACTTCATTAATTAAAGAGGGGAATTCTTTTTTTGTGTATGTAGGTGTGTGTGTGCGTGTGCGTGTGTATGTAGGTGTGTGTGTGTGTGTGTGTGTGTGTGTGTGTGTGTGTGTGTGTGTGTGTGTGTGTGTGTGTGTGTGTGTGTGTGTGTGTGTGTGTGTGTGTGTGTGTGTGTGTGTGTGTGTGTGTGTGTGTGTGTGTGATCCACCATGGTCTTTGGATCATGTGTTGGACTCATGATAAAGTCATTTCCCTCCCAGAGGAGAGCTCAGAGCTCGTATATGACCAATCTATGGGTATTGCAGTTACCTTACACGCACACACACGCCCAACTCCCCGCCCACGAGTTGAAGTAACAACCCGCAGCGCAGCGATACTGAAACTATTTCAGCCCTGGGCGGTATCCGAACCTGGACCTCCGTATTGGCAGGCGGGAACTCTACCAACTGCGCCACGACGTGTGTGTGTGTGTGTGTGTGTGTGTGTGTGTGTGTGTGTGTGTGTGTGTGTGTGTGTGTGTGTGTGTGTATGTGTGTGTGTGTGTAGTTTATCTTGCCTTCATTTAATTCTATTTCAATTCTATTCCATTCTGTTATATCTATTTTTACTTATCTTCATCTTACTTTATTTCTATTCAAACAATTATATTACCTTATTTCCTTTCACTTATTCTGTTTAATTATTAAGCTCGTTGGCAACCTCTTGATAGCGAAATAGTTGCAAACTCTCCTTACGTACCGCGTGACCCTTTTCCCTTTCCTCCTACCTGCCGTCAAGCGATCTCGTACACCAACCCCCTCCCACCCTCGAAGTACCAAACCTATCTCAATTCTAATCCCATAATTTGAACTTTCGGTCCATCAACAAATATTGTTGCTAATTAAGTCTGCCTAACAATTGTGATTCTTCCAATTACAGATAATCTGAACTCATGTGCAGTAATTAAGATTAAAGGTAATTTGTCTGTAGTACACTTATGTTCTAATTTCGTTATCGACACACACCATTAATAACATATCCAAAAGTAATTTCGAATGTATCATTTTCGCAAGCTGTTGGGGACACGAAATACATTAAGTTAATGTGTGAAAGGATAGGTACAAGCCTCGATGTTAGGCTACTCTATCGTCTTTCATTTTATATTCCATTTCTAATTCCAATTAATCTTTATTCTATTTTATATTCATTCATCTATTATTTTCATTCACCTATTTTATTTAATTATTCTATTTACATTACCATTTTCTATTCATTTACATTTTTTGTTATATATTCAACCAATCACGGGGCTTGGTACTGATTTCTTGTATTTGCAAAAAATTTCCAATAATTACTATTTTCCTGACTGAGTGGAGTCTTTGCAACCCAAATGAAAACCCAAATCTTCGTTTCGTTTCTTACAGATATCGCTGTGCAAAAATAAAACAAAACAAAATAAAAAATAAAATAAATAATAAAATAAAGTAATACAAATAAAGACAAAATAAATATATGAATAAATCATATCGGGTAGTACTTGTTCTTACATTATTGTTGTCGCCAGATGATTTTATTCATCTCTGAGCCACCCAGCCCATCGAAGGAAGGGAGCATCGTTATCACTTGGGAGCATACGCCAGAAGGCGCGTTGCTTCAGTGACACACTGTAGACAATCCCGTCAAGCCCAAAAAGTGATATTATGAATACTTACTGACATTTCGCAATGACATATGCAGGCTCATAATATACGAGGACAGCCATTACCCCACCTAAAAAAAAAAAAAAAAAAAAAAAAATAATTAAATAAGACAAAAATAAAACAATAAAAATAAACAAATTGAAATAAAATTAAAATCAGATATGAAACTAAAATAATAGCAATAATAATAATAATAATATTAATAATATTAGTAATACCAACGATAACAAAACAAAATTAATAATGATAATAATAACAATAATAAGAATAATATTAATAATAATATCAATAATGATAATAATGAAAACAATACTAATAATAATAACAAAAATGTTAAATAGATGAACAGACATAAAGGACTTGCGTAAAAAATTGGAAAGTTTTCCCAGAAAACCAAAAAGCAAAGTTGGTCTCTATTATAAGATCTAAAAGGCACAGAATGTTTGGTCTAGTTTCTTCTGGTTTAGATCTGTTTTTGAAAACCAATGAAGAGATTGTGTTAACCGATACTAGGAAAAAAGAGAGGACAATTAAATTAAAAACTAAATTAATAGATGGATATTTTTTTTTATCTCTGGATCTCAAAAAGTCTCGTGTCTTGCACGAGGACTGAAACTCTTCACAAGGATAGAAGCGCTGGTAAACTATTGTCCATAACAACAACAACAATAACGACAGCAACGACGACAACAACGACAGGAACGACGACAACAACGACAACCAGTCTTGCCTCCGACTCTCCTATTGCATAGACAAGTACGACTGGAAGGAGACGATTTTCCAATAATTCCAGATGTTTCAGCGGGTAATTCCAGTTGGTTCCGCGGGTGATTCCAGCTGGTTCCGGGGGGTGATTCCAGATGGCTCACCGATACACGCCCTCAGTGTATCGAAATGGGACACAGATTTTGCATATCTTCTTTTAGTCGACAGCGCCTGGAAACTCTTGCACTTGGTCTGCATTCCATAATGCTTCCTGGAATCAAGGTCATTCCCAGGAGACCTGAGCATGACGTAGGTCACTCAGGCCATAATGTCTTCTCTTGTGAATTTAAGCATTAATTAATCGTTTAATATTTCAGTTAACAGATTATCACACCAGAGGAGAAAACTTCTAAGCCTCAACATCTTACTCATGCACTCACTCACTCACTCAAAAAAAAAAAAAAAAAAGCATTTTCGATTATCATCAAACTCTTCTTCCGGAAGAACCAAATCTGAATATCAACATCCCGATCTCACGTTTTGCAGTCTCTCCAGAGACTGCAAGAACTCTCGATAGAAACGTGCTTGAATGCAGAAAATATTCACAACATGAAAGGCACATCCTGGTCTCAGGTGCGTCAATAAGGTCAAAAGTCACTTATAAACTATGTCCTCTTCCACCCTTACGTCTCCTGCGAAAGATCAATGCAATTGCATGCGGGTGCGACTGTTGCATTATGTATTTTGTCGAGAACTAACGAGCACCTGGAGAGAAACCACCATTTTCTTATTTTCTGCATAATTTCTCGTTTGACTTCATATTCTCGGATCTGTCTGTCTGCCTATCTATTTACCTACCCACTTACCTATTTATTTATCTACTTACCTATCTATATATCCATCATCTATATATACCCTTGGTAAGGAAACAAGAATATCTTAGGAAGAAGATGTTAGACTATGAAAAACAATTAGCTTAAACATTATATATCTATATACAGAGCTTTTTCACCCTTTTTAAGGGAGGTAGCAAAGGAGGTACCTACTCTCACCCATGTCAATCCCTTCCACCACCCCTCTCATTTCAGCTCCTCATGGATGACGGGTCATCCCTGCATCCACCAACCGTCTTGGGTCAAACGCAAGACACAGTACATCCACAGCAAACAATAAATATACATACATACACACAAAAATACATTGCCATGTGCATACACACACACGCGCGCGTATATATATATATATATATATATATATATATATATATATATATATATACATATATATACACGTACGACAGCTCGAATAACACAGTGAAAGGTTTACTTAACCCTCTCAAATGGCGAAGAGGTTTCCCTCGACGAAACAAAACCTGATAGAACGTTAGAATAAACACCCAAAGTGACAAAACTCAGCCAAAGTGTTCAAAGAAAAACACGGATGTAAGTTAAGAGAATAGTCAACACACAAACTTTGTTCCCCTGACTTTAGTAAATAGTTGCGAGGGAAAAAAAAGTAGACAAATTCAATTCTACTGCACAAAAGTTATACTCAATGGTTGTGCCTTTACGCAAAAGAACGCGTAGGTAAACAAAAAACAAGCATCCCTACAAATATATGCTCGTGCAAATGCGTACATATGTATACAAATATATACAAGTACGAATGAATATACACAAGAAAAAATCCCGTACATCCTTACAAATCTCTCCGCTTTGTCTCCCTTCTTCTCATTATCTCATTCTCTCTCTCTCTTTCACTCCCTCACTCTCTCCCTCTCTCTCTTTTTCTCTCTCCTCTTCCATTTTTTCTGTCTTCCATACGTATAAACGTGCACGAACGAACACACACACACACACACACATACACACACACACTCACACATCCCTACATCTGCATAAGTTTACTTATGTAAATATTATATTGCACTTAGATTTATTGACTTTCATTGAACTCCTTCGACGAGGTTCTATCTGCTGATGGTCTCGGTATGAAATTTAATCTTTGGAGATTTCGAAATGAATAAACCGAATGCCATGGGCCTTCCCGAGTTTCCTTCACAGAGTAATGGATTGATATTCTGTCCTTCTTTCGAGGCTGCTCCACAGTTTCCTCCTCGATTTTGTATTACATTTTTTTAGTCGTTTTCCCATTTCCTTTTTCTCTTCTTTTTACCTTTTGTCAACCAAAATATATCTGTATAGAAAGAAGTAATTATGTTTCTGTTTATAAAACTATTATAACAAACTGCAAAAGTGAAAGTTTTCGTCAAGCAAAGTTCCTTTGTCTGGTAAAAGCTTGGATTT
>NC_134790.1:23147139-23157139 GCF_046742065.1 Oratosquilla oratoria
ATATATATATATATATATATATATATATATATATATATATATATATACACACACACACACACACACACAATTGCTGCCCTCCTCTTGTCCAATGGCACCTGTGACCTTTTTTGTTTTTCTTTCAATTTTTGAACTCTTCTAACATTGGTATCTGATATTTTTCTTTTCTTTTCTTAACCTTAACCAAATTCTGAATTCTTCTTGCCCAGTGGGACCAGTGACTGTTACCCGCTTGTGGTAGTCCTTCAAGACGAACTGCAGAGCTCTCCATTTTCAAAACCCTCTTTCAACCACCTTACCCCCATCATGGGGTGCAGCCCTGTAGGGCTGACATTCAGTCTCGGGAATGGGCCCACAATCTCTATCAATTTCAACTCTACTTCTTACACATTGATGACAACCGGTGACTGCTCTCCTCGCTGAAACAACATAACCAACGGTCTAAAGTTTCTTCCCGAAGAGATCTGTGTAAGCACAATTATAACGAGGTTAAAGTGATCAAACTATATAGGGATCACTCCGGCAAGGATTGACTTACATAGATTCGAATCTTTGGTTAACGAAATAGTCTCTTTCAAGGTGTTCGGATTTGGGGAGTATTCGGATACGCGAGGTATCCGAATAATCCAGTCCGTCACTCCAGAACTATGTTCCACAGTCTCAAGGAATAAAAGTAGTGGTGAGGAGCCTACGCTAGGAGGCGCTGAGTAGCTGCGACCAAAAACGTCACCTTTGCAACCATGGGGTAGGTCGTCCCTACTGGGAGCCGGTGAGGAGTGCAGGATTCGAACCCACAAGTGAATACGAGACCAAAACGCTTCAGATTACGCCACTAACGTACTAAAAGAATAATTTATATATACATATATATATTTATATATCTATATATATATATATATATATATATATATATATATATATATATATGACGAGGATTGGATTTTGATCGTTCGAGTATGGCAAAGTTCAGATTAATGGTTGTTCGGATGATGGTGAAGCTTGTATTAATGTTTTTTCGGATGATAGTGAACTTCGGATAATTATGAAGCTCGGATAATGACGAAATTCAGATAATAGCGAGGTTCGGTTTGTTAGTGTTTTTTCGGATAATGGCAAATTTTATATTAATAGCTGTTCGGATGATGGCGAAGTACGGATTAATATTTTTCGGATAATGACGAAGTTTGGAAGATGACAAAGTTCGGGTGAATATGATGTTTGAATAATGGCGAAGTTCGGATAATATTGAGGTTTGTATAATGGCGAAGTTCAAAGTTATAGTTTTTCGGATATGGGAAAGATCACCCCATTCCTAAACGAGTCAACTCATAAAGTTGAACTTTCTTTTAGTTAGCAAAAACGAGTAATCTCTCACTAGATTAAAACTGCCCGTCAGTACAGACGTATGAGGATACTACTCCAAAACGGGTTTATCTCGTGAAGAGTTAATCCCGTTTGGAGTGTTAGCTCATTTGGAGGTGCTTTGAAGTCACAAACAATAGGATGTTACAGCAGTGTGAGTCACGGTATGATTTCAAATATTTACCCGAGAGGAGAATGATCGTAGGTCCTGTTTGCCTTAGAACGAAAAACTTTCATTCTTTGCCACACCCGTATCATGCCAGACATAAAAATAGAAGTCAAAGGTGAGTTTTTCCTAAACTGCGATGGTAAACCTTGTCCATCGATTAGAACGAGCTCAGGGGTAAGGTGGTGCAAATATGTCTGTCCTTTTGTCTCTAGTGGCTACCTTACGTATACCTGTTTCTTTGCTACTCCCTATGATTCTGTCTTTCTCCGTTACTTTCTTTTCCGACTCGTCTGCTTTATCTCACTATCTCTTGTTTCACTCACTGTATCTGTTTCTGTAACTATCTGTCTCTCTTTCTGCCTCTGTGTCTGTATGTCCCTGTTTCTTCTTCTCGTCTGTTTTCTTTATATTTCTGCCTGCGTAACCGTTTTTGTTTCAGACATTATTCTGTCTCTGTGTATGTCTACATGTCTGTCACTTTTTTTTACTCGTCCAGTTTCTATCTCGGCCTCCGTCACTGTTTCTATTTCTTTCTCTCTCTCTTACTTTCTCTTTAAGCAACGTTCAAACGACACACGAATTCATCGTATTTCGAACGATTCCATAAATGTTCTTCCTCTACGATAAACCTCAAGGACTCAAGAGGCGAATATACTAAACTCCTCGAGTTCAGCGCAATAATACCACATCACACACGAACATACCATCCAAGGGAGTAGTTTGGGGTATGCCCAGAATCCCATACCAAGCTCCCAGTACAGCGGGAGACAAAATCCCACATTTGAGATAGGAAGCGTTCATGCTCGGTGTAGTGTACAGCAAGAGAAATAATAGTCCTGTTATAACATGCTGACCCACATGGCATTAGTCTCCGCAATCCTGACATGTTCTCTGTCCTCTCGGCAATATGACTATTCCGAATCCGGAATTAGTGTTTCGTAGTCGCAGACCCCACGATGGTGACTTTGCAAATTTGATAAGAGGAGAGGAAAAAACCATGTCCGCCCAGATATGACATTTAGTTATTCTAGTAAAGATTATTTTATCTACATCGATAAATAAAACGATGAGGTGCCTTACCAAAGAACAGGAATCTTAATGTTTCTCCGAAAATGGCCACAGACCATATTATGATTTCACAAAAAATAATCTTGAAGTACGAAAATCAGGAACGAATGGTCATATATGAAACTCCTAAAATATTTTG
Organism: Oratosquilla oratoria; assembly: GCF_046742065.1. NCBI lineage: Eukaryota > Metazoa > Arthropoda > Malacostraca > Stomatopoda > Squillidae > Oratosquilla > Oratosquilla oratoria. Next base: position 23,149,878 of record NC_134790.1, read on the forward strand.
TTGTAAAAGATAACAATAATGATAATAATCTATATACCGAGAGCGTTTCCCCTTTATTAAGGAGGTAGCCAAGTCAGAGGCACGTACCTACCCACCCTCCACCCCTCCCACCTCAGCTTTTCCTGGATGACGGGTCATCCCTGCATCCCCCAACTGCCCTGGGTCAAACGCAACGCAACAAGACACAGGACACCCACAGCAGGGCCGCTTCATTTAATCGGCAACTCCCCTCTCCGTCCCCTCATGCAGAAAAAGAGAAGACGGGGAAAAATACCTTCGGGCTGCTTCAAAATATCATTCACACATAAGCACCCCCCCCCCGTCCCCCTTTCCTCCCTCCCTTGCATAGCAGTACCATCCATACACATTCTCCACTCATCCCTATCTCCTGCCTTCTTCCTTCCTTGCTCAACAGACATTTCCCTCTTGCTCAAAGCCTCCTTCACCCCATCCATTCATCTTTAGTCGTCCCTTCACGTTCATTCCCTCCACCTCTGCCTTGCAAACCTCTTTTATTAATCTTTCATCACTCATTCTTTCCATGTGTCCATACCATCCTATTATTCTTTCGTTAGCTCTATATACCATCTCATTTTTCACTCCCACTCTCCTCTTCACTTCCTCGTTTCTCACTCTATCCAACCTAGTAAAACTTACCATACTTCTCAGACATTTCATCTAAAAAAAAAAAAATTAAACTTCTCTCTGCCTCTCTTAAAATCCAAGTCTCTGCTTCATACAATGCCGTCGGCACATTCACCCCATCATACAATCTCTTGTTTGCATCTATTACCAGTTGCCTATTTCTCATAACACTATTTAATCCCCCATGGCATTTACTGTACTTGCTTCTCTCAATCTACATTTTACCTCCACATCTTTTTATTGCTTTCAAAATTTTCTGTCATACTCCTCCCCCATTTTGCATCTGCTCTCCTGTTTGCCTCTTTTATCTTTTGTTTTGTTTCTCTTCTTTTTTCATATCTCCCATATTTTTCTCACACCCTACTTTGCAACCAGTCCCTGAAATCTTGCTTCTTCTCTTCTACTACCTTCTTTACTTCATCATCCCACCACTCACTACCCTTCCTTCTATTCCTTCCCATCCTCCTTGTTCCACATACCATCTTTGCGCACCCACCCATTCCACTTCTACATCTACTTGCATTTATTTGTTATCATTAATTATAAAACTACTAGATGTATTAGTAATATTGAACAAGGTACAAGGGTTTATACCCTGATACTTTCCTATACATTCTGCACACATTTTTGTTTTATTACTGATACTTGTATGTGAAATATATGAAAAGTCTTTTGCATTTGCAGCATAGGGAATATTACTTTAAAAATACTTCATACAATATATGTTCTTGTTTTGCAATTCTGTGATAAAAGCAGATGTGCTAGAATAAAAGTAAAATTTCTATTTATCTTTTTATATTAAATCCCACTTTTTAACAGTGTGCTCATAAATGCATATAAACGAAAATGACTAACTTTCGTTCTTTAGGAATCTGACAGGATTTTGTTTAATCACATCAGGTACTTTACTTAATTACAATGCCACGTGCTTCGACTTGGGCTTAAGTACATAGCAAAATTACCGTACTATACTTGAAAAGTATCCAGGTACTTGTATTTGGACTCAATTAAAAACAATGGCAGCTTTGTGTTTAGGTTCATCCATATACGTCATCAAGATGGCGACCATTATTCCCAACTTTTGTAGCAAACTACTCGTTTTGAAATAAAAATGGCGATAAAAAAAAAAAAAACGCAAGAAAACTCCAGGACGACTAAAAAACGAATTTAATAATGTAATCTAAAAGTCAATTAGGAAATTTTGGTTTTGAAAATTGTGATGTGATTATCCTTTAAGAAGCAGAAGATTGTAAGTAAACAAACAGTTATTTAGATTGTTTTGTCTTAGTTGTACCAACGTTAGAATTCGATGCTCATCATTACCACGTGTGTGTTGGTAAAGAATATGGTCTTATTTGAAAAGTCTCTTAGTCTTTCCTGGTCGATCACCTAAGAAGCAGATGGTCTATTTATATATTCGTATGTCCTCTTAAGGACGAAACGTTAGTAATAAAACTCCTTCGGTTTTTTGGAGTTTACCTCTCCACCCTTTCCACTATATATATATTTATAATATATATATATATATATATATATATATATATATATGTGTGTGTGTGTGTGTGTGTGTGTGTGTGTGTGTGTGTGTGTGTGTGTGTGTGTGTGTGTGTGTGTGTGTGTGTAACTTAATAATTGTCATTTCAAATTTGGAGGCATCCTGAGTGATGGTATTATTTTTTCCTATGTAATTATCTATTTATGTACTTCGGTGGGGATGACACATGCATTTATTTATTCATTTATTTACTATGGGCGCGTCAGATGGCAATGTTCTCATTTTCCCGTAATTGTTCAATCAGTGAAATGGGGAATTCGATTTGATGGAGTCCACGGGTCTGTATATCATAATATATATTTTTTCAATTATCTATCATATATTATGCAATCTCATTAGTTATATCTATTCACAACTAACGCCTTATCACATTTTATGTCTAATTAGGTTTCAGTGTACACTAGCAAGACTGAAAATATTAAATGAAGAAGCTTAGCCAAATGCTGAAATAGAAAACGGAGTTGGCGTTTGTAAAATTTCTAAAAGACACAAAATCGAAGTTAGTAAATTGTACGGTATACATTACCATTTCAGGAATGAAAATAGATATGTTTATACATATATTTCCAGGAGCTTAGATTTATTTTATATAATAATACGACCTTTCATGTGAGTAACGGCAAATGCAATCATACATTCTCGATTCCTCTTCACACATTTCTGACATGAACTGCCTACGAAGGTGAAGTCGATTTAGGAACCGCATTTTGGGGTCAAACAAATATAGACCCCTTCCGTGAAGTACAGAAACGAGTCTGAGCTGAAATCATGAAGTAACGACACTCAGGAGAAGAGCAGTTAACCACACGCAACTTGTGTGTTTTTATAGTTTCATGCATGACCGATTGCATGTGGCAACAATGCTAGAATAATTGGACTTCATTTATATTTAGTGGTTTTATTTGTAACCTTCAGATATTCTTACGGTAATAATTCTAATTGAGTAATAATAGTAATAATCACCCGGCCAGTAATATTGCCACCAACTCGTGAATAATTTGGTGCGTTTATGACTGCATTATTTCCGACTTGAAAATAGAAGGTCCAAATTGAAAATATATTATTTTTTGTTAAGTAAAGTAACAGTATATGCATTCCTTCTTTACATAAACACACACATACTGTATATATATATATATATATATATATATATATGTATATATATATATATGTATATACATATATATACATACGCATATATACAAACATACATGCACATATGCACGCATACATAAACATATGCATACACATAGACGCATGCATATATACATATGTAAACATGTACATATTCACGCACACATGTATGTTTACATACTGTATATGCCTTGCCCGTTTCAAAGTAATTAAGGCGTACAATATCTTCTCTTTGTCATTTTGATGGTTGTGTGTGTGGGTGGGCGGGTGTGGGGGTGCTTGGGGGGGTAGGTGTTGGCATGACCTTTCCCGCCTCAATTTGAGGAAATAAACACAGATGACCTCAGTGCACAACGCATGAAATGAAAGCCTTGGTCACCTCTTCATAAACACTGGGACGTTTGACTCTATATCAACACCTGGGAGGCGTTTGTTAGCTCCCAGATGAATTGGGTGTGTGTGTGGGTGTGGGAGGGAGAGGGGGGTAAGGTGAGGAGGGGGGGAGGGGGGCGGTGAGGTGAGGAGGGGGAGGGGCTACAGGGAACCGAAACCCACGTACGGCTTTGTATTTTGGGTAAGTATTTATATGTATGTATGTACGTATGTATGTATGCATGCATGTATGAATGAATGTATTCATATATGTATGTATGTATGTACGTACGAATGTATGCTGGTAGGTATTTACGTATATAACTAAATAAAATATGGACGTAGGTATACATGGACGTAGGTGTGGATATCGAGAGGTATGTTGGCAGGTATGTAAGTACCTGTCTATGTACACGCATGTAAGTATACGTATATGCAGATCATGTATGTTTCGAAACCCGATGTTTTCTTGCAGTCCTCTTAACACAAGTGCGGTTGATTACACTTTGTCGTGTGACGTTCAGATTAAAAAGTTCGGTAAACTTTGACTTTTGTTGAGAAGTCATTCATTCGTACAACTTCGAAAGAACTACAGAACGTCTTAGCCAAAGGTCGGGGTTCTCCTTCATATCGAGGCTTGACTGCGTTCGTCGATTAAAAGTACCCAAAGAAACTTTCCCTTTTGACTCAAAATTCAAGAACATGAATGACAGATTTTCCACGCCGATTTTTTTTTTTTTTTTTTTTTTTTTTTTAATAACAAAACAGCGAATATTATTGTTCCCACTCGGACATATCAATGGAGTTATTGGATAAGTAATTGAATTATTATCTGGACCAAATTTCATGAGATTATTTTTTCCCCATCACGGCGGAAGCTTTCATTCAAGGCCGATACTGACCTATTATGCAATTGCACGATTTTCAACCCGAATGAACACGCCAGATATCGTTTTGCAATAACAACATTGTTTTCTATTGCTCGAACAAAACGGAGATAATTTCTTTAATAATTATTACCATGATAATAAAAAATAGAGATAAAAGTCCAATTGCTTGTATGAATACCAGTGACCAGTCATTCTTTTTCCTTTTCGCTCGTGTATTTGGGTTCAAAGTGTCTCGTTATAGTTTACGTGGTTATGAAAAAAATAATAAATAAATACATAAAAAGACAATAACCGTGATGATTCGGAAGGGTTAGTAATCATGTATAGATGATGGATCTACACACACACACACACACACACACACATTATATATATATATATATATATATATATATATATATATATATATATATATATATACACACACTCTCCTACTGGGATTCGAACCCTCGCCTGAGCGGCTTGCTTACTATAAGACGAAGGCCGTACCATCATGCCGCGACGACCCTTCAAAATGGAACGACTTATATCACCTAGTCGTTCCACCGAGGGCACACGCGCAGGCACGGTATGTACTGTATTGCATCAAATCCTTTATGCAGGCTAGTCTTCCGACAAGTTTTTGTGTCACTATGACATATGGAATTAATATACCCTTGCCTGAGCGGCTTGCTTATTATAAGATGCTAGCCGCTAAGGCAAGCGTTCGATTTCCAGTAGGAGTTCTGAATTTCCATACAACATAGCAATACATACGTACATATTATATATATATATATATATATATATATATATATATATATATATATATTATATATATATACACACACACACACACACACATACATAATGCTAATAGTTTTACTGTTATTCGCATGTACAACAGTTCCAGCTAAACCCAAGCTATTCTATTCAGCCGCTGGAGGGTTCAGTAATAGACTTCCACAAACCTTGATAACTTATTTTTTTCCACAAATATTTACGATTCACAACATGTTTTTGCTGTCGCCAGGCAATTATGTCAAATCAAAGAAAGCCTTGAGAGCAACGAAAGTGTCAACGATCGTCTTGTGAACTTCATGATGTGAGACGGTTATTTTATCTATACATACAAGAGAGTCACTTCATTGCCTCAAGTACCTCGAAACTTAGGCGCCCAAGCAGAGAATATATTGTTGGGACCTCCAGACAACTTCATGATTCAGACCATCTGTCGGCTTTCATTTGAAGAAAAATATAGTTTCATCTCGCTCACAACTGAAACTGATAAAGTGTTTCACAGTACTGAATTGAATGAGGACGAAAATCGAGAGTCGTACACGTCAATCTCTATTCATACTTGTCTGAAGATGACAAATGCAAAGTTTGATCAGAATAAAAAAAATGAGGACGAAACGTTTACTAGTAACTGCACTATGCTTCCTTGTTGGAGATTTGACAAGGACGAAAGTTAAGTTTAAGAATAATGATAATGATAAAAATAAGGATAAAAATAAAGAGTAACTAGGTCAGACCACCCGCTTTCACGATATTGGTTTTTTGTGCAAGAGAAAAAACGAAAGTGCAAAGACGTAGCGGATGAGTTTTAAATTTCTAAACACGCAGACGGGACGGGGGCAAGAAAGGGACGGGGAAAGGTCACGGATGATCACATGATCAGGGTCAACTCACGGATGACCTTCTAATACATGAAATAAATGAATCACTAGGAATGGAATGTTGAATATGCCCTTACCCTGTTCTGTTATATTTGGTCCTCTAATAATCATTCTATCTCTCTCTCTCTCCCTCCCTCTCTCTTGCAGTCTCTATCCTATCGGTTCCAGATATAATCAACTCAAGACACATTCCAGTCCATTTGGTGGTTCGTGTTATCATGGTGTGTTACATTCGCCTTCTCACACTTCCTAGAATACAGACCAGACATTAGATCAACAATCTTCTATTGGATCTCACGGATCACCAGAAAATCCCATTATACCTCAATTTGGCCAAGAGGGATTCGAACCTTTGATCTTCTGACCGTATATAACTTTATGGATAAGGATAATAAATGGTATAAGGGACATGGTATAACTTTATGGATAAGGATAACAGGAGGTATAAGAGACACGGAACTGCCTAATGTAGGCCTTATGGTCTCTTGCAGTCGCCTCCATTCTTATGTTCAGTCTACCAACCGAGCCATCGGTTAGGTACGTCCATATCATTTAGCACATTTAGGTTGATTCACTCTTTCGCCAGACAATTCTGTTCATGTGGAAAACATCCTCCTAGTCTTGGGGAAATTAAGCTTCTTCATCTATCTCCACTGTCATTTAGCTCTCAACATTTTCTTTCCCTTTCTTTGTTCAGAGAATTATAAGGTGTTTTCTCTCTCTCTCTCTCTCTCTCTCTCTCTCTCTCTCTCTCTCTCTCTCTCTCTCCATTCACTCCTCCTCTTATTCCTCGATATTATTCTCTTCGCTTGCAGAGACCGTATTACCTTTAAATTGGATTTCAAGTTTATGCCACCATTTACGTTCTTAGACCTCAACTTTTCACGTCTGCCCTTGCTCTTCCGCCCTCTCCCTACCTCTCTCTCTCTCTCTCTCTCTCGCAGTCTCTCATTCACACCAAAAATTCCATTTTCACCAGATTCCCAAAATTCTCACTTAATTCCTTAC
>NC_134790.1:23164639-23167139 GCF_046742065.1 Oratosquilla oratoria
CTACTTTAAGGGGTCAGGAAGTTCACTGGACTTCTCCAAGCTTGAGGCCACATGGGAAGTTCAAAGTTTAGGAATAACAACATATTCGTTCCTGAGGTGGAAAAAAGAGGGGAGGGGAGGGGAACGACCGGCTAGGGTCCCGCGGGGAGAGGGTGGAAGGCGCCCCATCACGTGACCTCATGACCTCAAATGACCTGCTGACGATTTAATCTGACCTGAAAGCTAACACCACGAGAGCAAGCATGACCGCGTCATCCATAGCAAGAGAATTGAAGCGCTGGTAAAGAAGAATCCATAACAATGACAGATATAATTTCGTGGGGGGTTGGGGGTGCCTCTGAATTGTAAGTTGAACCCACAATCAACTCCAAGCACTTCACACAGTCAGTAGTGAGACCACCTATGTCCTGTCCTATAAACTGTATCCGTTTGACTTTTGAATTTTGTATTTTTTGTAAAAAATAAAATAAAATAGAATAAAACAAATAAATAATAATAAGATATAAATAAGTAAATAAGAATACAAATAAGAAAATATTTTTCTTACTTGATACTATTCTGTCGTTTTGCTCCCAAGACTTAATCTCTCCTGCCATACATACATATACCAAGGGACTTTTCCCCCTTACAAGGGAGGTAGCCAAAGTCAAAAGGCATACTTCCACTCCCATCCATTTCATCCTCACCCACTCCACTCCCATTCACCACCCCTGCCTCCCTCCCTCCATCCCTCCCTCTTACCTTGACTCCTCTTGGATGACGGGTCACCCCTCTATCCCGCCCACTGCCCTGGGTCAGAAGCAATCTAGCAAGACACAGCACATCCACAGCAAGGTCGCTTCATTTAATCGGCGAACCTCTCTCTCCGTCCCCTCATGCAGAAAAAGAGGAGACGGGAAGAAATCCCATCGGGCTGCGTCAAAATATCGTTTCTTCTCTTCTACAACCTTCTCTGATTTATCATCCCACTACTCACTACTCTTCCTTCTATTCCCTCCCATCCTCCTTGCTCCACACACCATCTTTGCACACCTTGTGACTCCCTCCTTGAAACATCCCCATTCTTCCTCCACTCCTAGCTCTACTCTATCTTTCACTTCCTCTCACTCTTCTCTCAGCTTCTTCTTGTACTCCTTTTCCTTCTCATTTAAGCAGTTTACTCTAAGCACCTCCCTACCTTCTGTCCTTTTTCTCTTTCTCCATCTTCCACTCTCAACTTCCCCTCCACCAAAAATTGGTCTGATATTTCCCCATTCTCTCCCCTAAGAACATGCACATCCAAAACTCTTCCTACGCTTCTCCCGGGTATCGCTATATAGACCATTAAAGCCCTATCCATCCTTTCATCCACCACCCACTCCCATGTGTACTTATGCTTGACTTCCTTCCTAAACACTGTGTTAGCTATCATCAACTCTACACATCTCCCCCACCAATTCTCCACTACGATATTTTTACTGGCACTCCACACTTCCCAGCCATTCCGTCTATTGGTTCATGTTTTGTAATAAGTGACAGGAGATGAACAGAATAGCCTGGCGACAGGAAGAATCAAGCGGGAATGACCATCGGCTAAGGAAGCGTATAATCGAAACAAGGTCAAAGAGATAAACGAATTAATTAAAATTACTTGGCGGCATCCAGAATGAAAGGAATAGGACTGTTAGAAAGGAAGGGATTAAGCTGTGCCAAGATTTATGCAAACGTTCGAATGAAAAAATAAAATTAATCACATAATCCTCTTTGTGGATTAATTTCTCTGCGAGGATTATAATATATATATATATATATATATATATATATATATATATATATATTTGTGTGTGTGTGTGTGTGTGTGCGCGCGCGTGTGTATGATCTTACTGATATGCATTTGGTATATTACTATTCGCACACAAACCAGTATACCACTGTTCTTTTCTTAAAAATGAACAAAATTAAATTAACTAATTTTCGTACTATTTTCTTTTCTTTACGTGTACGTTTTCGAAGAAGAGAAACAATCGACTTCAAGGTGAAGAAACGAAGACAAAAAAACAACAAGGCCTGATTCCAACACCGATGTTCTGCAACTGAAGTCAGAATATCCACATTATTTCTTAATCTTCCTCTTTTCTCCTTTATCCTTCTGAGTTATTAGATTTAATATTCCTTTATTCTTTTAACTTGATTTAATCTACTTATTTTGCCGCCAGGCGATTTTATTCAGCTCAGGAGGATGGAAGGTAGACCTCAAGATATCTGTGTTTGAAATATCCATTCAAACCTAACTCATCTTTTATTACTCATTGTGCCCTCAGGCAATTCTATTCACCTGAGAGCGAACCCCAAGATGCCTAAGGGGTACAAGAACGGTTGCCATTTCTTGTCGAGTTAGAAAAAAAAATCAATAAATAAATAAAAAATAAAAATTATAAATAAAAATAACAAGGATAAATGAACAAATAAAACAAATATGAATAAATAAACAGAATGAATAAAATAATAGATGAATAAAATA
>NC_134790.1:23179639-23187139 GCF_046742065.1 Oratosquilla oratoria
ATGAGGTCGACTCTCTTCAAAAGATGAGAACGGGAAGAGAGGAGAGAAGAGGAGAGAGGAGATTGAGTGTGGAAGGAGGTGAAGTAGGAGGAGACGGGGAGTAAACTAAGATCACTTCGACAGTCCAAAGAAAGAATGAGAGGACCAAAGGTGATAGAGGAAGATGAAGAGGAGGAGAAGCAGGAGGACGAGGAGAAGGAGGCCGAGGAAGCGGGGAAGGAGGAGAGGCAGGAGGAGGAAGAGTAGGAGAGGTAGGAGGAGAAAGAGGTCGATGGACTTCAGCAGAAAGGTTTCATGTCTTTCTAGAATGTTAACGACCCTAGATCGAAACTTAGTCGACACATATGCATGATCATGGAGGACCTACCGCTAAACCATTGTCGAAGACCGCGAAGAAGAAGCACGAAGAAAAAAAAAAAAAAAAAAAAAAAAAAAAAAAAAAAAAAAAAAAAAAAAGGGAAACGCAGTCAAGTTCTCAGGGATGACACGCTGGAAGAGGAAGATGCCAAGATAACAGAGATAAATGCCTGGGTGTAGGGCCACTATCCTATGCCCCATAGCCCCACGTCTCCCCTAAGTGTCTCTCCCCCCCAAGCTTATAGAGACTCCAAGGTCGACCTACATGAGACTACACCTTCAAGAGACCACAGACTTGCAAAATAAAAAAAAGACTCCAACACGTCGTTGGATAATTCGGAAAGACTCAGTGACTAAGCGTGACGTGACATCGTGCAGCGTGACGTGACGCGACATTCTCAATGACATCAATACGGACTCCCGTAATTAACTTCGACAAAAGACCTCGTCTACTTGCGTGGGTAACGAATTGGGTGTTCTTCGGGAGTGTGTGTGTGTGTGTCTGTGTGTGTGTGTGTGTGTGTGTGTGTGTGTGTGTGGGGAGGAGGAGGAGGGGAGTAGAGGAAGGAAGAAAAGGATGGAGAAGGAAGAGGGAGAAGGAAGAGGGGGAAGGAAGAGGGGAAGAGGAAGAGGAGGGGGAGGAGAGGGAGCGGGAGAAGAGGGAGGGGAGGATGAGAGGGGAGGGGAGGATGAGTGGGGAGGAGAGTGGGGAGGAGGGTGGGGAGGAGGGGAGGAGGGGGAGGGGGAGGAGGGGAGGGAGGAGGGGGAGGGGGAGGAGGAGGAGGGTGGGGAGGAGGGTGGGGAGGAGGGGAGGAGGAGGGGAAGAGGGGGGGAGGAGGAGGAGGAGGAGGGGGAGGAGGAGGTGAAGAGGAGGGAGGAGAAGGGGAGGATGGGAATGGAGAGAGGGAGGGGAGGGGGAGGATGAGTGGGGAGGTTAGGGAGGAGGGGAGGGGGAGTAGGGGGATGAGGAAGAGGAGAGGAGAGGAGGAAGAGGAGAGGAGGAGGAGGAGAGGAGGAGGGGAGGAGGAGGGAGAGGAGGGGGAGGGGAGGAGGAAAAGGAGGAGGAGGGGGAGGGGGAGGAGGAGTGTGAAGGAGGGAGGAGGACGGGACGATGGGAATGGAGGAGGGGAATTTGGAGAAGGAAGGAGGGAAGGAGGGGGAGGGAGGAGGAGGGAAGGAGGGGGGGGGAGAGGGGAGGAGGGGGAGGAGGGAGTGACGGAGAGGGGGAAAGGGAGTGAGGGAGAGAGGGAGTGAGGGAGAGAGGGAGTGAGGGAGTGAGGGAGAGAGGGAGTGGGGGAGCGACCCCCCTGATAAAACGAGACACAGATTTGGGTGGTGCGTTGCTCCATCTCATCAGCTGATCGATCCACTGTGAACTTACTTGCCTCTCTCGATCTCTTCCGAAGGTTTTTGGCGCCCATTCTATCTCTGCCGAGGCTTCAGGAGGTTTCAACTCTTATCGGGGATAACCAGCGCTATCCCCCCACATAAGAAGGAAGAAAACTCTTATATATATATATATATACATATATATATACATATTATATATGTATATATATATATATGTACGTACATATATATATATATGTATATATATATTATATGTATATATATATTATGTATGTATATATATATATTTATATGTATATATCATATGTATATTTATATTATATGTATATATATGTATATATTACATATGTATATATTGATATATTATATATATATATATATTATGCCATATATATTCTTCAGTCTATATATGTATATATATATATGTTATATTTGTGTATATATATATAGATATATATATATATATATATATATATATATGTATATATATATGTGTGTATGTATATGTGTATATATGTATATATGTATATATGTATATATATATATATATATGTTTATATATATATGTATGTATATGTATATATATGTATATATGTATATGTATATATATGTATATATGTATATGTATATATATATATATATATGTGTATATATATATATATACACATGTATATATATGTATATATATATATATATATATGTGTGTGTGTGTGTGTGTGTGTGTGTGTGTGTATAATATATATATATATATATATATATATATATATATATATATATATATATATGTAGATATAGAAGAACGGAAGAAGAGATTTTAAAAATCATTTGTATGAGTGGAGGCTAGTTTTCAATCATGAAAGAATACTGCGTAACGCTGGTCCTTACGGGTGTCAATAGAATCACTATACTACTGACTATGTAGAGGTTGCGAATCGACAATAGTATAAACAACGGCTCGATGGCGCCAAATTGTTTAAAATGATAGAAGCACTGATCAACTACAATCCGTACCAAGAACAAAAATGACGGTGACAGTGAGACCAAAAAATAAATAAATAAATAAATAAAATAAAATAAATAGATAAACAAATAAATAAATAAATAAATAAGATAAAATAAAAATAAATAAATAAATCGCGGGAACATCACAGCGGACGAATAAAATCCCCTGGCGACATTCAGAATGAAAAGAACAGTGCCCCCAGGTAGGGAAGGGGTTACGAGTCAATGGAAACAAAAATAATGATCATAAGATTTGTAATGGCTATGATAATCGTAAACACGGCTATACGGGTTGTAATGGTCTATAGCAGAGGTCATGACCCTGTTAATAGGCGCGAGCTATTGACGGGGCAGGGGGAAGGGAAAAGTGTTGGCATTCTCGTAAATTGCTCGGTTGGTTGTCTAATTGAAACTCAAAGACTGTCGCTCAATAGTTTCCTCTTCCGTAAAATCTTCCTCGCGTTGCATTTTTGGAGAGGCTGGTTTCTAGCTTTGTTTTACTCAGACCTGATTTTTTTTTTCTTTATTCATGCCTTCCGTACCGGATGGTACGTTTCTTTCTCTCCTTCCTGTCGCCAGGCGATTCTATTCGTCCCCTTGGCGCTCACTTGGTGGTGTTGAGGGTCACCTACTCTTGAAGAGGTGGTTTTATTCTCACGTCATGACAGGTTCTCTCTTGATTTGAGGGTTTTTATCAACTCCCACTTGGGTCGGTCACGGTGTATTCTTTGCAACGAAAATCAGCGATTCTATCCACGACAATGACGATAAAGATGATGATGATGGTGTAGATGACAAAGACGACGACGATGATGATAACGAAGATGATGATGATGGTGGTGGTGATGATGATGATGGTGGTGGTGATGGTGATGATGATGGTGATGATGACAATGACGATGACAACAACGACGACGAGAATGACGATGATAAAGAAGACGACGACGATGACGACAATGATGATGATGGTCGTGGTGATGATGATCATCATCATCGCCACCAGCACATCATTATGGCAATGACAACGATGACGACTGTGATAATGATGATAATGATAATAACGGTGCTGAAACTGCTCCTGGTGATTTGTTATTATGAAAACAACAACAACAATAACAACATTTACCGTAACTATAAGTATACCCACATTGATAACTAAGCCGCCAAAGATAAGGCTGATACCAATTATATATCACCGATAAATCAGATAAAAATGATGAAGACAATCATTTAATTTAGAAATCACATCATTGATAACAGAATCCAATGCTGTAATAAAAATTATACCTTATGACAGTTAATTACATCAATTCAACATCACAATCAAACTCATAGGTTTGGCAACAACGGCGTTTTTAACAAGCATTAATAAATAAATTACTAAATTAATACATATTTTTTTCTTAAACCATCGATGGTGCTAATAATAGCAGTAATCTCGGTGGAAAGTTGTCAAGATAATTACAAAGGAGAAAAGTTTGGTGATAACACCGCTGGAAGGCAAGAACTGGGTGGTGATAGTGATGGTGCTGGTGGAAGCGGTTTGGGTGAGACTTGTGATGTTGCAGGTAGTGGTGGTGATGGTGGTAGTGAATGTGGTAATGATGGTGGTGATGCTGGTGGTGATGGTGATGCTGGTGGTGGTGATGGTGGTGATGATGTTGGTGATGGTGGTGATGTTGGTGGTGGTGATTATGGTGGTGATTATGGTGGTGATGATGTTGGTGGTGATGGTGGTGATGTTGTTGGTGGTGATTATGGTGGTGATGATGTTGGTGGTGATGATGGTGGTAGTGGTGATGGTGGTGGTGATGGTGGTGATGATGTTGGTAGTGGTGATGTTGGTAGTGGTGATGGTGGTGGTGATGGTGGTGATGTTGGTAGTGGTGATGGTGGTGGTGGTGGTGGTGGTGATGGTGGTGGTGATGATGATGTTGTTGGTAGTGGTGATGGTAGTGATGGTGGTGGTGATGTTGTTGGTAGTGGTGATGGTGGTGGTGATGGTGGTGGGGATGGTGGTGATGTTGGTGCTGGTGGTGCTGGTGGTAGTGGTGGTGATGGTGGTAGTGGTGATGATGGTAGTGGTGATGGTGATGGTAGTGGTGATGGTGATGATAGTAATAGTGATGATGTCTTCACCATCGTGATCATCATTAACAAATATATTCATCACCATCAATATCATCGCCACCACCATCATTACCATAATTATCATCACATTCGTTATCAACATCATCTTTAATATTACCATCATCATCTTTAACATCATCGTTATCATCGTCTTTAACATCACCATTATCAACAGCATCACTATTATCGTCACCATAACTTTATTAATAAAATAAAATAAAAATCCTGAGAATACTGATTGGAACAGGTTATCAGGTACAGCCAGTGATTAAATGTTTCTAAAAAAAATCATTAAATGATCTTTTCATCATTTCCATCAACAATGCCAAAGGTGGAATTTACACACGAACAACAGACGATGGCACAACCTCTTTCGTACCGGGTGATACTTTTCCTTTTATATTGTGTCGCCAGCTGATTCTATTCATTTCCGTGGCACCCCTTGGGGCCTCCTTCCGTACTGGGTGGCACTTTTTATTCTGTTCAATCTGTCGCCAGGTGATTTTATTCATATGATTTAGCATCCGTGGGATGACTTACTGATTGCGGCGTTAAGGCGATGTTCTCGTATTTGAATAAAACCACCCGATGCAAACCATTGTATCCTTTTTCATTCTAATATCGTTAATATGAATAATACTATAATTTCAAATACATACAATTACGAGCAACATTTCTGACCCAATGTTTTTTTTCGAGTACGTGATATATTATCCTATGTAGTATTCAGCTTACAATAAGGTTATTTTATTGTATATATGAAAAAATATGTCAGTCAACGAATTCGAGTTTTGTATCATGAAAAACTCTTGGTGGGTCATAACTTGTGCCTGTGACTGTAGACGAATCCTAGAAATCTCGCACTACACTGGTGAGAGAGTCTGCAAGGATAGAAACGCTGGTTAACTGCAACAGCTGTCTGGTCACAAATCTAGACGACTGCCAGCTTCTCTTTCAACAACGCTAGAACCTAAGATATTATTATTACTTGATGTGTTATTTTACCAAACACTTTATCTATTTATCTATTTACCTATTTGTTTAATTGGTAGTTTACTGACTCGTTTATCTACTTTTCGTACATTTATCTATTTGTCTTTGTCTATTTATGCATTTCTTCATTTATTTACCTATCACGACTTAATCATTTTATTCATCTATCTATATATTCATTCAAATTCATTTATCTATTTACTGACCATCAGATCCATCTTTATCTATCATTTGTTTATTTTTGTTTATTTAAACTATATTATCTATTCGTTCATTTCAACGGGGATTTGGGCTCTGTAGGGAAATAGAAATAAGCTCGACGGCCACACGTCTGTCACAGTTGTCCGTCACGCTTGTTGCCGCTTTGAACGAAAATCAATCGAGCTGGACACGATAAAAACATCATGGCACTGATAAAGATGAAAATAACAACAACAGTGCCACGGAATGTGACGATGACAGTGACAATGATAGTGGTAGTGAGTGAGGATGACAGTGAGAAGTATAGTGACACTGACAATAACAGTGATAGTGAGAGTAACGATGACAATAACAATGTCAACAACAGCGACAGTGATAATGATAGTGATAATGATAATGACAATGATAGTGGCGTGGAGAGTGACAGTGAGAGTGACGGTGAAAATGACAATGAGACTGACAATGACAATGACACCAGCAATGACAATGACAGTAATAGTGACGATGACAGTCATGATGACAATGACAAGACATTATAATGATACTGACATTGTGGATAACAATGCTGATCCTATGCTAATGCTAATGATGATGACGACGATAATGATGATAATGGCAATAAGAATAATAGTGGCGATAATGATAACGATAATGATGATGGTGATCATGATGAGGATGAAGATGATTACTGTGATAGTGATGATAATGGTGATGATGAGGATTACTGTGATAGTGATTATAATGATGAGGATGATGAGGTGAAGAGGAGGACGACGAGAAGGGGAGGAGAAGGAGGAGAAGAAAGAGGAGAATGAATGTGATAGTGATGATGATGATGATTGTGATAGTCATGATGGTTACTAAAATCACTTCTATGTCTGTTTATTTGTGCGAATGTTTGTTTGCAATCACAAAGGTTCAACTATAATCCATTTTGTAAAATGTAAAACAACAGCAACTTGGGTTCCTTTAAGGTGTCCACTAACCTTATACAATAATACCTGTTAAGTCCGGCTAAAAATAGTATTTCAAAGCATAACAGTGTCTTAAAAATAATTCCTTATTTCACTATAAGAGTATATATTAACTTATACTGCATTGAACAAGTCAATAGATGATATATTTGTCCTATATACAATGTTAGGTTTCTAGTTTTGATATATTTGTCCAATATAAAATGTTAGGTTACAAAGAAAGCAATGGCCTCCGCTAGCGGAGCCAGGAATCTGGGTGTGCACGTCCTGTTTAATAGTAGTCCTTGATCTACATACATACATACATACATATATATATATATACATATATATATAAATATATATATATATGTATATATATATATATATATATATATGTATATAAATTTATATATATACATACATATATATATATACATATATATATATATGCTAATAAGAACACGGGTACGTGTGTTCACTTATGCAAAGTAGACCACTTGGAAAAAGAAAC
>NC_134790.1:23202139-23204639 GCF_046742065.1 Oratosquilla oratoria
ACCCCCATCGTCCGCAGCCGGCGCACTCCTCTCTCAGCCAGACCAACATTACACGACTTTCTGTCGTACGAAAGCACATAACCGAACACATACCTTATGTGTCTGGAGATCGTGGCATGTCGTCACTTGACGTCGTCCAAAGATCCAGTGGAGTGGTTTGTCGAAAAGGTCAACCCGGGACTTGTCCGTGTTCGTTACAAGAAAGATTTTTTTCATTTACTTCACATAATCAAGACCTTAATGTCACTTTTTCTTTGCATTGGAGGCCCGGGCATCCCCTGCAAGCACGCATGGGGAGCAGTTAAACCTCTCAAGATCAATTTCAAGGCTTTCAGGTCATTATATATGACCTCTATCAGAGATCCTGGCTCAGTGGCTGTCTGAACGTATTTATTCAAATATCTACCCATAAACAAATTAAATTCGAGTCACAAATGAGGTATAATTTCCACCACTTCACTAATATAAACATACATTTTCTGCGTGAATAAACACGATAATCACTTTTTTTTCTAAATATACTTTTAATATTTGTATATATTAATGGTTTGCACTGCATCCACCACACAAATCACCCAACACCGCGAGACGACATAAAACACCGTATTCTTCACACTTGAACAACACCACCACCCTCTGTCAAAACCAAACCCGTACACTCTGATCCACCACCACGGCACAACTCCTCCGCGAGTTCGTGAATCCGCTGAACACGAACTGACATACGGCAAAGAATGAGTAAACGGGGCGAGTTTCTGTGACGCGAAGTGCGCTCACGACGGATCCAGCGAGACACGGTCACAGCGGGACGAGACTCGACCGCCGAGCGCAGACACAAGTTAACTCAGACGGTGCCAGCACAAGTCTGAGCCCAGTCTTCAGGTCACACGCGTCCTAGCACCACGCACGGACGAACGCACGCACGGACCTCGCTCGCAGGCAACAAGAGGACGGGGGAAAATATGTTGTACTGGAACTTTTCGTCTGTGTGTGTGTGTGTGTGTGTGTGTGTGTGTGTGTGTGTATGTGTGTGTGTTGTGTGTGTGCGTATTTTCATATGTATAACATATGTACCAGATTTTCCCTAATGGTAGTTACTTGTTACAGTACCGAGTTATTGAGGTTATTTGAATATTACGCATATGTCATTACATCACATTATAGTCTTTACAAAAAACTCAGTCTTTTGTGACTACAAATTACGTGTTCCGCTACACATGGAAATATAATTTTGCACTGGTGCCTTACAATTTTTTTTTTTTTTTTTTTTTTTTACTGGGTTCTCGGACCTTACTTGACAGGTGGTGACTTATGTCAGTACGTTTTCTTATGATTAAAAACACTGTATCAAGTCGTATTCCATCCCTGGAGTCCAACCCCCATCACCACCACACGGGCTCAATCAAAGCCCGTGGGAGTGACATTTCATGACCAAAAAAAAAATATATATATATATATATATATATATATATATATATATATATATATATAATAATAATAATAATAATAATAATAATAATAATAATAATAAAAAATAAAAATAAACACTCCCACCCCCACCAGGTACCTCCGGAACCGGTTCTCGTATCCGGTTCCTCCGGTGGTTACGGCCAAGAGTCCAGAAATGTTCTTCAATGATGAACAGATTCGTCTGACGCTTTCTGTGACCAAATATCCATAAAATGACCTAAGTTTCTCAAAAAGGTTGAGACGTTTTTCATAATGTTTAGCTCACAATCACATACAAAGTTGTTCCCAAGTTGAATGAAATCATATGACGTTATCCACAACAAATTCCCTAACGAGGACAAAATGCCTGAATGGCTTATCATAAGTTGGGCACCCACACATTTCCCTATCTCTTTGACGAATGATTAGAAAAATCAATCCAACTAATGAAATATTTTTAGGTTGCCAGACACGCAACTTCCCCAAACTCATAAAAGGCCGTTTTTAATCTAAAATTTTGTGTACATCTCCGGTAGCATTAAACTTGACACATCGACTACGGTGAGGGTTACAGCCTACGGCACGAGGCGCTGAGTATCTGCGGCCGAAGCCGTCACTTTTGTCCTGTTGTGCGCTTTGGGGACAGGTGAAGCAGGTAACTAACAGTCACTGCTGGGAATCGGAAAGGAGGACGGGACTCGAACACATTACTAAGCGAATACGAGACCAGCACGCTTCCGACTACATCACCAGTGCATAGTTCATTTTGTTCATAAGAATACTGATAAATAAATAGATTAATTAATTGATTGATTATTGAATAAAACCATCCTAGATCCGGTTCGTGGTCCGGGTCGCCACCAAAATCTAGAATAACTTTTTTACCATATTCAAGTAATAAAACTGAATAAACAAACTAAAGAAAAAAAAACACAAATAGATAAAAAATTATAACTTTGTGCGTAAAGTTGCAGTCAACAAACTGCAAACAAACAAGCAAACACGAAAGTAATCATCTCGACCACCCCACCCCCTGGTACCGAGGAAGGTC
>NC_134790.1:23212139-23229639 GCF_046742065.1 Oratosquilla oratoria
CCTTGGGAACGATTTGACGTGGGGGAGGGGGGAAGGGGGAGAAGGGATGGAGGATGGGGAGGTGACAGGGGGAGGGGAGAGGAAGGAGAGGGAGCGGGGAAGAGGGAGGTGGAGGAGTGAGAAGGGAGGGGAGGTGGAGAAGGGAAGGGAAGGGAATGGAAGGAGGTAGATTGACGGGGAGGAGGGAGGGGAAGGGGGAGGAGGAAGGGGGAGGGGGAGGGGGAAGTGAGACATCCCCCCCCTCAAAAAATCTTTAAAAACCTTTCAGCAGCCTTGTCGAAATATTTTTCTAAAAGGTGATTAGTATGTGATTAGCAGTTTAATGGTTAGTTTTTATTGATTATGCGATTAGTTAGTACGCGATAGCCACCTTCATTAGTTATGCTTAATTAGGGTAACGATAGGTTTTATACACACGTCAGTAAGCCGGACAAAGGTGGAAGGCGAGGAGCCTACGCAAGGAGGCGTTGAGTAGCTGCGGCCGAAGCCGTCACCTTTGACTTATTATGCGCTCTGGGGACTATTGGGGCAGGTAATAACACTCACTGCTGGGAATCGGAGAGGAGTGCGGGATTCAAACCCACGAGTAAGCGAATGTGAGACCAGTGGGCACTCTCCGGATGACGTCACCAGCAATAGATAAAGTTAACGGGAAAGTCAGATAACGTTCGAGTGGCAGGGAGAGTTGCAAAAGTATGACTGAAGATACGTCCATCAAGTTATCTGACTTCCAATGACGAAACTATAGCGGTCAACTATTTCAACCAGTTGAAACTATTCAACCACGTTGACTTTTTGCAACAGGATCACCCAGCATTTTCTACTTCATCCTTTGTTCTTTTGTTGAAATTGCATTTTCCAAACCAAAATACAATTTCTTTCGAATTTAGGTGAAGAAACCTGTATCATTTTACAAAATAAGATATAATGTACAACAATCGTGACAAGTTGGAAAAAGATAAACAGAATACTGACACAAAACATGTTCTTGTTAGAAAATTGTGGTAATAATTATGTCCTTTGATATGTTCTAGCCAAGCAAAGAATGACAAATATTTTTAGCTTTATACATATTCTCTTGTTAAATATCTCAGCAAGAGACAAAATGAAATGTTCCTACAAGAAAACAAAATAATGATATGTGCCATGGTAACACAAATAAATGAATATATATATATATATATATATATATATATATATATATATATATATATATATATATATATATAAATGAATAAATAAATAAATACATAAAATATCGATATTATAAGTAGAGCCAAATACATTGCATGGCTATTTGCTGTTTTTCTGTGGCGAAACAGTCTTATTCCTAAACAACCACAAAAAGGACTTCATTGTTCATATCAAATATTTGTTCCGGTTAAATTGAATGAAATTACTATATCGATTTACCTATTTATCAATTTGTTTAGTTATTCTATTTTCCTATTCGTCTTTAACTTCAAGTAGCTTTTTTTCTCAGGAAGAGACAAATTACAAATTCTTGAAGAGCTAAGAAATATTTCAAAATTTCTCATTTATCTATTCATTCATTTTCTTTATTAGTGTTTAACATGTTTCGCGTTGTTCTGTTTCATCATTTAATCATCTTTGATTTTACTGGGTCAAGCTGGGGCAAGAGCAACGTAAGATGAAGCTTTGGACGTCTCCTTTGGGAGAACTGCATTTGGGGGAAATTTGCTTCCGTGTTTAAACCTCTACTGTGTTTAACATTGATTCAAAACTGGATCAAATCTCCCTGTTCATTGAAATGAGTAGTTAACGAACTAACCAAGAAATTGACTAACCAGTTAATTAAAACTACCTTGTTTATCTTTCTCGCTGGTATTTTTTTTTATTCAAGACATTTATTCTGGCTTTCGTTAATGAATTCTTAGTTAAAAGAAACCATTTGTGCATCTGGAGGGTTAATTCAAGTTTTCTACGCTGTGAAGACCTTTTCTACTCTTTCAGTTGAGGGAAATGGTCTGCTTTAGCCAAACAAATTAAAATATATGATGTTCGTCATTTCCACCCAATGAAAAACTAAAAATTAAAAATATTCCATAAACATTCATTCGTCATGTTTTGTTGAAGATGATAAATGTATAAATATCAGGAGGACGGACGTAAATGACACCAGTTAGACAAGTCAAAGTTTGAATTCAGCCTCTGTTATATTATGTTGTAATAATAATAATATAACAAAATAACAAAAAGTAATGAAGATTAATGCACTGACCGTGGTATTCTTAAAAAAAATCTTTTCTTATATAAATTCTATATAAATCTTTGGAAGGGAAAGATTTATACAAGATTTTTTTTTTAAGAATACCACCGTAAGCATCGTGTGGTGTTATTCTTAAACGAAAATTCTTTCCTTATATAAATCTTTCCCTTCCAAGGATCTATATAAGATTTATATAAGGAAAGAGTTTTTTTTTCTTAAAGAATACCACCGTGAGCCTTTGTCGTCCACTGTCCAGGAATAATTCGGCTACCCTCCTTATGAAGGGAAAATGGACATTTGGTACATGCATGTAGAGTACGTATATGCGTATCCATACATATATGTATATATGCACCCATGTATGTATGCATGTATGTATTTATGTATCCATGTATGTATGTATGTACGCATATATGTATGTAACCATGTCTGTATGCATGTATATGTATCCATGTATGTATATACGTATCCATGTATGTATGCATGTATGTATCCATATACTTATGCATGTATCTATGTATATAAGTATCAATGCATATATGCATGTATTTATGTATGTATATATGTATCCATGTATGTATGCATGTATATACAATATGTATGTATATATGTACGTATGTATGTACGTATGTATTTATGTATCCATGTATGTGTGCATGTATGCATATATGTATATATTTACTTACATATGTATGTATATATGTATGTATGTATGCATGCATGTATGTACGTATGTATATATGTATGCATGCATGTGCTGTTGTTAACTGCTACGGAATGACAGATTTTCGTCGCAGTTCACGAACTCTGCCACACCACAAAGCTGAGCAAACACAGAAACCCTCTGACCAATTACACTTGCCCAGACTTAATTACCAGGTGCGTTAACGACACATTGTATCAAAGTTGAAAACTCCTATTAGACCTTTTGCCTCCTTCGAGCGGGAAGTTACTGTTATGGGTTGTTTACCAATGTTTTTGTGCTTGTGGACAATCGCCCAGCTGCAAATATAAACACAGCAATCAACAGCATTTCTTTGTCGTCTAAACTTCTTGTCCCCATTGCGTATGTTTACAAAGGGAGACAGAGCCAGCATAACCGTTTGGTTTACAAATTGTGTGTTCTCTTACTTGTTATACGCAAAATAGAAAACGTTGGTATTCATGGGATGACTTGAGTAATTAGTGCGAGTGTGGATGGTCATTCACTCAAATTGTTTAAATGAGTTTCAATGTAGAAAGCAGCTATTTCGTTAGAGAGAGAGAGAGAGAAGGAGAGAGAGAGAGAGAAAAGAGCGTTAGAGATTAAATATATTGGTGGCATCCAAAGGAGGACACTTTTAATATATATATATATATATATATATATAGTTTACTTATCTATTTATTTACTGTCAATGCACTACGGCTAGGTTACACACAGAGACAAATATATCAGGATAATTGTGAATATCTCTTTTACACTGAATCATTAGCAAATACATGTACCAATATATAAAAACTAGAATCTAACAATCGTGTTTTACCTTCAACGAAATTCAGAAGTCATTTAGAATTTATGCTTCAACTTATTTTATCGTTTGGCAAAGCTTGATAACAAACGTTCTCATACATTCTTTTCGTGAACGTTGTTAAACGTTTACAAGTGTAGGTGCTGCCATTTGGTGCGTGTAAATCTTTTCTGTCACGGGTTTGATTTAACGCCCATGACGATGTTCACATAACTAAGCATTATGTATCACATAAATCCCCCCAAATCCCCAATGACCCTGTGGTTTAGACACAGTATGGCATTCTTTGCCCTTTTTTTTTTTTTTCTTCTTTCCACGTTTACTCATAGTTATTTCCTCTTCCTCCTTAGGATCAGTTTGGGGCAGAAGGTGAAGAGCTTAAGCCAAGAGGCACTGATTAGCTGCGGCCGAAGCCGTTACCTTTGCCCTATTAGGCGCTTTGTGTTACTGTTAGACCAGTCATTAACAGTCACTGCTGGGACTCGGAAGAGTGCGGGATTCGAACCCACAACTAATTAAATGACAGATGTGCCTTTACAATTATGCCTCAAGCGTAAAAATGAAAGAAATGTACCATAATGCGTTTTTTTTACATTCATTATATTAACTAGAATCTTGTTACTTTCCTGAATATCAATTTGGGGAACTAGAGAAAGTAAATACGTCAAAATACAACAAACCACGGTTATGTTTACTAGAATATAGTTATATGCTGTTTCATATGTAATATGCATTAATACTTTATCTACAATCCTTCAAATTCATGAAAAATATCTCTTTCTATTGTTTGATATTACACTCCTATTTTTATTCGCATATGTTCCTAATCTTGTTAGTGGTCAGTAAACATGGTGTAAACATAGAAAATAGGCTTTTATGAAAAAAGACATTTTTAGTAGAGACGATAAGCTGATAACAAATTTCGAAAACAGAAGTACAGAACCACCCATAATTCTTGTTTTCATATTCTATTAAATGGAGTTTTTTCTTTAATGGGAATCGTACTGGCAGAACAACTTTGTTGATGCCTCTCTCCTGCCCAGGCCGTACGACCACGTGGTGAATAAAATCGCGTGACGGCAGATATATTACAGAAAAAAATTACAACCAGTACGGAAAGAGATAAATAAGGTACTCTTCCCTCGCTATCATAAAATTAGATTTAACAAAGGTCTTTCCCTCTTACATGAAGGGTAGCCAAATCTAAGCATACACCCTCCCTATACCCATCCACTGTCCTTCCCATCAGAGCTCCTCGTGGATGACAGGTCATCCCTCACCTTCGCCACACCGCTCGGGTCAGAGGCAATGCACCAAGGCGCAGCATCTCCAGTGATATAATAACGAGGATGAAAGCCTAAAGAAAGCCAAGATAAAAGAAAAAACCATAATGTGAATGTTTATATGATTTTATTTATTCATTTTTTTTTTCCTAAATGGGCAGAGGCTGAAGGCCTTAAGAGGTGTGTCAATATTTGAATCTCGGCTTTGGGGCCCAAGCATGGACAAATATAAGCCGCTCTTATCGTTACCGTACGCCTCATAATGATGATTTGTTGATTGGGAATATACTCGTCTTCACTTCCTAACGAGAGGAATGGAAGGATCTTGGTTTTATTCTGGTCAATTACAGCCTATTCCTTTGCAAACAAAAATGGTTAAATATGTCTCAATTGCTAATTATCAATTACCATATCACATGATACTATATTACATCATAATCTTTTACATTAATTGATATATATATATATATATATATATATATATATATATATATATATATATATATATATATATATATATATATATAACGTAGGAACCACTGTTGGAATAGAAAAGACTGGAAACGGGGAATCTATATATTTCGATTGCAAACTGCAATCCTCTTCAGTAGATGAAGAGGATTGCAGTTTGCAATCGAAATATATAGATTTTCCGTTTCCAGTCTTTTCTACTCCAACAATGGTTTCTACGTTGTTGACAAATGTGTGATTACATTTTCACCTGTAATATATATATATATATATATATATATATATATATATATATATATATATATATATATATATATATATTACATTGCATTACTGTTTTATACGATACAACACGATATATATATATGCATATATGAGAAATTCGCAAGTGGACAGCGACATCAATCAGATAATCTTTATGACAGTCATAAAAATTATCTGATATATGCATATATGTGACGGGTCATCCCTGCACCTCGCCCACTGCGCTGGGTCAGAAGCAACGCAGCAAGACACAACACATCCACAACAAGGTTGCTTCATTTAATCGGCGACCCCCCCACCCCCTCTCCGTCCCCTTATGCAGAAAAATGAGTAGACGGGGAGAAATCCCTTCTGGATGCATCAACATATTATTCACACATACTCCCTCAACCCCCCACCCCCCACCCATTCCCTTCCATGTATCACAGCATCATCCACACACAACCATTCTCCACTCACACCTATCTTCTCTCTTCTCCCTTCCTCCCTCAACAGACATTCTCCTCTTTCCCAATACCCCTTTTACCCCATCCATCCACCTCATCCTTGGTCGCCCCCTCATGTTCACTCCCTCCGCCTCTGACTTCCACACCTATTTTATCAATTTTTCTTCACTCATTCTTTCCATGTGTCCAAACCATCTCAATACTCTTTCATTAACCCTATCTCCCAATACCCTTTCCAACCCCGTTCTACCCGTCACCTCCTCGTTTCTCACTCTATCCAGCCTAGTAACCCCCACCATACTTCTCAGGCATTTCATCTCACATTTAAACTCTTCCCCATGCAGTACTGTCGGCAGAATCACCCCTCCATACAATCTCCTCTTAGCATCCATTCCCAAATGTCTATTTCTCATTACACTTTTTAATCGCCTAAGGCATTTTCTTGCTTTTCTTATTCCACATTCTACCTCCATCTTCACTCCCTCCCCCCTTTCCCGCCACATTCGCCCCCAAGTATCTAAAACTATCCACTTCCTCTTGTCTCTCTCCCTTAATACTTCCAATTTGCAGTCCTCCTATCCCCTTGTACATCTCATCATCTTACTTTTACTCACTTTTACTTTGAACTTCCTTCTTTCACACACCTTCCCAAACTCTGTTACTAACTTCCTTAAAGCCCCTTCTGATCCTGACTGCGGCATGTTATTGTGAGGTTAAAATCTGCTCAGTGGCATGCACCTGATACTTTAGGACCTATATGGGGAGCCCCGCCCCTACAGACTAGAGCCACACATCATTTTGTCTGTGAGAGAGAAAATCTCTATTCATAGAGAAATTATGCTACTTAATTATACTGTGACTGTACATCCGTTAAACTGTCCCCTACTCTTAATAATGTCCTGTACCACTTCTCTGAATGTTCATTTCTCTTTTTAGCCGAACCCTGTGGTCGGGGAGAAAGAATACTGCCACCGAGTGTTCCCACTTGAGTCGTAAAAGGCGACAAAAACACTGTAGCCCCAAAGGGGACATTCCTAAAAAAAAAAAAAAAAAAAAAAAAAAAAAAAAAAAAAAAAAAAAAAAAAAAAATTAATGATAATTATCAATATGTGCTGACATGCAAGTCTGGAAATAACAGATATCACATTACATCAAATTGTGTGGTATATTATAATCACATTAATTACTAATTAATAATAATTATCAATATGTCTTGACATATAAGTCTGGGAATAACAGATATTGTTATATATTATATTGTGTTGTCTAATATTTACATTAATTACCAATTAATGATAATTATCAATATGTGCTGACATGCAAGTCTGGAAATAACAGATATCACATTACATCAAATTGTGTGGTATATTATAATCACATTAATTACTAATTAATAATAATTATCAATATGTCTTGACATATAAGTCTGGGAATAACAGATATTGTTATATATTAAATTGTGTGGTCTAATATTAAACTAAAGTTACATTAATTACTAATTAATAATAATGATCAATGTCTTGTTATGCAAGTCTGGGAATAACAGATTAACGTTTCCTGACTTTATATAATTATTTATCTATTACGTCATCAACATTTTGATGTGATAAAAATACAAAAGAAAAATTTTTAGGTTTTTTTTCAGTTTGATCCAAATTAGAATTTTTGCTGAAACAAATAATGACCTGTATAATAGTGGAAAACTTAGAAGTTAGACCAAATGTCTCATTACATTTTCTAGGTACAATTAGTTGAGACTAAACTTTCTCAGGGATTCCAGGCAAAGATCAGGACTGAAGTCTTTCATTTAGAAGCTTCAGAAGGCTTCAGCCGAGAATTACCACAAAAGAAGAAAAACTGAAATGATTGTACATGTACATGTATATGTATGTAGGTTTGTATGTATGTGTGTTTGTGCGTATGTACATGCGCATATGTATGTATGAGTATATATGTATGTATCCATGTATGCATATATGTATTTATGTATATATGTGGATATGTGTGCACATATGTGTGTATACGTATGTATATGTGTGTATGTATGTATACATGTGTGCATGTATGTATATATGTATGTATGTATTCATGTATGTATGTATGTACGTATGCACGTATGTATGTATTCACATATACTTGTGTGTATGTATGCACGTATGTATGCATGTATGTATGTATATATGTATGTACATATGTATGTATGCACGTGTGTTTGTATGTATACATGTATGTAAGTACGTACGTATGTAGAAATATAGATACGTGTGTATATATGTGATTCACCATGGTCTTGGATCACGTGTTGGATTCGTGATCGACAGCTATCATCCTCCTGGATGAAAGCTCTTGGATCATATATGGCCGATTTAAGGGTAATGTTGTGACCTTAAAAAAACACACACACACACACACATACACAAAATTCCTTGACCACGAGAGTTGGAGTGCCGGCTCGCAATGCAACGATGCCGAATTTACTTCAGCCCTGACCAGGAATCAAACTCGGACCGTTGGATTAGTTCGACCGCCAATCTAGCGGTCCGAGTATGTATGTGTGTTTATATTTATGCAAATATGCATGTATGTATGTGTGTGTGTTTGTATGTATGTATGCATGTACTACTGCAGCCCTGGGCTCTTCTTAAGGTGACTGTCCGTACTATCCCCGGAATCATGAGGATCTCAGTGGATAGTTCCCGAGAGAGAGAGAGCGAGAGAGAGACAGAGAGAGAAAGAGAGAGAGAGAGAGAGAGAGAGAGAGAGAGAGAGAGAGAGAGAGAGAGAGAGAGAGAGGGGAGAGAGAGAGGAGAGAGGGGAGAGAGAGAGGGAGCGAGACAGAGACAGATAGAGAGAGAGAGAGAGAAAAATAGAGAGATGGAAAGAAAGAGGGAAAGAGAGAAAGAGAGAGGGAAGGAGAGAAAGAGAGAGGGAAAGAGAGAAAGAGAGGGGGGGAGAGAAGAATGAATATATTTCGTCTTTGTCTTTTGGGTACCGAAGCCCCTACTGCAACCGGCAACGGTCTGGCGTGAAAACGAGTGGGTTCCATTCAGGCCTGACCACCAGAGAACCGGGAAAGTCATTCGTCATCTAGAACCAGATCTTTGAAATATGAATCTATTGCTTTAGAAAGTGAGTCGTGAAGACCTAGATATGCATATATACATGCGTACGTACATATATACATAGATACATACGCACGTGCATACATACATACATTCATACATACTACATATACACATATACATGCATACACACACACGCACATACACACAAATATCTTTTCCTTCGGTTCAAACTTTGAGTGACATTTTTGGTATCCAGCGAGGCTTTTTGAATGTAGATAAAAACAATTTTGTGTAAAAAGAAACGTGTATACATATGTATACACCTTGACTCCCGTGATTGCAAGGTTGACAGGGGTCATCCACTATTATGCAAATGAAATACAAAGGTCACCAATCAAATGAAAGAAATGATCTGGAAAAATGTAATATCTTTAACGGGTTTTATCAAGCAAAGATTCTCATGTAAATGGAATTTGTAAAATTACGTTTTCTGGTGGTTGAGAGCGTCGGCTGGTGCTGGAGAAAGGTTTTAAAAGTACGCTTCTTAGAATCTTCTTCGAGGCAGAATTTTGGTGTTGATACTCCGGGAACACACACAAACACACACACACACACACACACACACACACACACACACACACAGAGTACACAAACACACACACACACAAAGTACGCACACAGTGCAGACACATACACAAACAGTATATTCATACACACACACAAACAATATATTTATACACACACACACACACACAGTGCATACACACATACAAACACACACACACACAGTGCATACACACATACAAACACACACACACACACACACACACATTCCCAAGCAGCATTACTCCCTTTGTTTTTATTTGATTTAATTTCTAGTCCTAGTTCTTTCTTGTTTATTTCCAACCTCCGTTTTGCCACTGTAATACACTGCAGCCCATTGCAAATTGAAATCGCATTTCAATGTTGGCCTATCATCAGTATGGGCGAATTGATTAACAACACTGGTTTCAGACTCAACAACCACAACCAGAGGCATTCTAACACTCCCAAACACTCCACACCATCATAACAACCTTACCATGCTTGATTAAACCACCATGGGGGTGAGGTAATAAGGATGCATCGTCCACCAGGGAACAGACCGGCTATCCTGTATTGGTCCATAATGGTTTAGAACGCCAAGGCACGAGAGTTTTTTTTTTTTTAATCTAATGAATGAATAGGTAAATAAATAAGTAAGTAATTGAATAAACAGATAAGTTAATACATGGACTTATAAATTTGGGTACCTTAAAGCCTGTGCAAGGAAATGAAATGGAAAAAGTTAATGTGGTTGATAAGATGAAAATATATGTACTGGGGACTCTTCAGTGTGTATTGTAATATATCCATCCATCTATCTATCGATCTATCTATTTATCTATCTCATTACCGACTACCAGCGACTTCCAAAGACTACCTGCAACTTGTAAGTTTGGTGTGACTGGGCCCTAACCTACACTCTCTGGAAAGACGCAGAGTACTGGGCGATCTAATAGAGGTGTTCAAGTGGATCAAAGGCTTTAACAAGGGTGAAGCAAAGAAGGTCGTCATATTAAGACAACAGGGCAGGACTCGCAGTAAGGGATTTAAATTGGATAAATTTAGGTTTAAAAAGGAAATAGGCAAGAATTGGTTTACCAATAGAGTAGCCAACGAATGAAATAGACTCAGTAACCGTGTAGGCCTTATGGTCTCTTGCATTCTCCTTCATACTTATGTTTTTGTGTCAATAAATAGATAAATAAATAAACAAATAAATAAGCCAATAGACAAAAAATAAATGGATAAATAGATAAATAAAGAAATCACTAAGCAAATAGATAAACAAATAAATGAATAAATAGATAAATGTACAAATAGATAAATAAATAAAGAATAAAAGATTAAGAAATAAATTTTCAGGTCAAGGCTTGTGGAAGAGATGACCCGAAATCCAGAAAATAGAAAGAGAAAAGGTATGTTAGTGCGGTTCCGCCACAAGCACACAAGCTTCAATAATGAGCATGTTCTGCCTTTTTAACATGACCTCTAAGGCAAAAGATTACGAATACATTAATTGGCCAGTTAAAGGAGAAATAACCTTTCATCTGCAGTGGGTCTGGCCAGCTTTATTAAAAAAAAAAAAAAAAAAAAAAAAAAAAAAAAAAAAAAAAAAAAAAAAAAAAATTATAATAGGGCATGGGCCGGTTTCAATTGTCCTTCCTACTACAACAAACAAACTTCATCTGGATATGAAAAAACCAGCATGACGGGCATTTCGCCCCGCCGAGCAGATGTCTCGTCGACGGGTGACGAGGCAGCTGCTCGCCGACAAAAGTGCCCAATGCATGGACACTGTCGACGACATGACGAGGCACTGAGGTGCCACACAAGTGAATAAAATCGCTTGACAGCAGCTGGAGGCCAAAGGGCTCGTCCTTCCCGATAAAAGTAAGATTAACCGAGATATCTCTGTTTTTGACAACAAATTCCAAAATCGCGCTGATAATTAAACTGGTCATTTTCTATTGCTGGCTCGTGGGAATGTGCAATAGGGTGTAGCATCGATAAACAATTTTCAGCAAATCAACATGCACATGTTTCAAAGGTTTTTTTTCTTTTCTTTTTATAGACATAACTGGAACACCCTCTTTTTTCGACCTCAATTTTCTTTTTCAACCCAGAAAGATGTACACCATCAGAGTTGTTGGTTTGTTGTTTTAAGTGCTTCAAGATACATTAAAGATGACTTTTAACTAACGGATAATGACAAACAAATGAGGAGTTCAACTTTTATTATCTAATCGATACATACTATTTGTCAACTGATATATCAAAATGATGCTTTGTCTTAAACGATGGCATGAAGTCGTGGGCTTTTGATACCGTCCGAATGTAGCCATCTCTTGCTTCTTTTCCATAAACTTCACCAGAAACTTCCGTCACTATTCGTACACACCACTCCAAACCTTGAGAGTGGCATGGAATGTCAATAAAAAATGGCTCGTCGACAATATTTTGCAGGTCCGCATGAGATAAATGCATTGTAATTGGTGGCTCAAACCTGCACTCCTCTTGAGGGTGAAGTAGATCTGTTAGGTTCTTAGCAGTCTTATCTATTTTTTGGTAACCTGAAATCACGTATCTCTCCTTCATACACAGTAACATCTC
This sequence comes from Oratosquilla oratoria, assembly GCF_046742065.1. Taxonomy (NCBI): domain Eukaryota; kingdom Metazoa; phylum Arthropoda; class Malacostraca; order Stomatopoda; family Squillidae; genus Oratosquilla; species Oratosquilla oratoria. Next base: position 23,224,605 of record NC_134790.1, read on the forward strand.
TGATCTTCTTGGTTCTGTCAATAGCTAATTTCCTGTTCTGATCAACGTCTGCCAGCATTGCCAAAAGGACGTACTCAGGATGTGCCCAGTAGGAATTCCTTCGGATTGTCTGCCATGCTGTGACTTCACTGTCAGGTTCAAGTATATGCAGAGGATTAACTTGTTCCAGGAGATGTTTAGATCCCTCCGTGCATTTTGGAGAGAATTTGATATGAAACCAGCCGGGCCCATAATGACACACGACAAACTCTGTGAGAAAATACAAGACATTATTAGGTTTTCCTTTTGCCACATATAGTCGACATACTCCGCTGGCAGTGGTGAGCCATCTTGCATGAGACGTTGGCCTTGGCTTCATATGTATCAGATCATCGTCAATTATAACACTTCCAATATCACTGCATGAGATACTGGCCCTGGCTTCATATGTATGATCATCACCAATTATAACACTTCCAACATCACTGATAATTCTGTACAGGTAAGCTTGGTCTCGATTAAGCTCGTTCACATTTACATCTGGAAGAAGAGCTCCTTTATCAATACATTGAAAGCCCTTTGGTGATACTGGTAGAGTTTTACAGGTGGATAAGGTTTGACCAACTGGTCTTTTCCAATAAGTTCCACTTTCTGTAGGACCAGTATATTTTCTGCACAGGTGCCTCAAAGGAAGCTCATTTAGATGCAAGCTGCAGATGATACACTGTAAAGGAAGATGTAATTGACATTCCAGTCCTCTTACGTCTCCATTCTTGTACCCAATATTAGCTGCCGTGCTGTCAGTTTCCACTGCCTTTATCTAATATTTAATATTATTTTCAACAAGCCATTACATCAGGATTACAAAGGCGGAGCATGCCGACAGGAGACCTTTTGGTCCATATCTAGGTCGGATGCAAAAAAAAGAAAAAAAATCATATTAATAATAAAATAATAAATAAAAACTATAATAATGTAAATAACAAATAAAATACATAAATAATTGCAATACCTGTCACTTTTCCTCGTTCAATAGTTAGATGATTTAAATAGAAGGCACCATATTCTCCTACAAGCACATAGTGATCTTAAATTTATTTTGTTCCATATCATTTGTTCCCTTTTTCATTTCTAGTTAGTGTTGTGTTTCTCCTTCCATCATTTTCTTATCTCCCAAACATTTAGATTCGGTAAAATTCCTCCTTAACTTCTGTCGTGCCCTACAGAATTTGTGATGGTCAATTACATTGGAGTTGTCTTCGGAATTTATAATACCATAGTCGAATACGACTGCATTACTGATAGCAGCAGCAGCTCTATTTGGCACAGAATACCGATCTGCTTCCATGACAATCGTTGGCATTGGTATGATGTTTTCTGTTCTCGCAAAGCCTTCCTTCCATTCACCATCAGAAATGTCAGATGATGAAATTTCTTCATCCAAGACTTCGTCTGAAATTGTAGTTTTCTCTTCCCTCTTCTCTTTGGGTGACTTCTCTTCTTCTTTTCTTTCCTGAATTCGACCTACTCCGATTTTCCTTTTTTTTTTTTTTTTTATAATTCGACTTCTTTTTACATTCACTCCTTCAATTTTCATGTGACGCCCAGTTCTTTTTTCAATAAGAAATTCATGTTCTCGACGTGGCACCTTCATGTTCCTATTAAATTTTGCAGTCCAAGAGATCAGCACACTGGCAGCCTGCTATCCTGCTGTATCAAAAATTTAATACAATGACAAGATATACTTCTCATTCTTAATGGCCTTTATTCCTTGTTTTGATACCACAGACGCTTCTTCCACCAATCGGAGCAATTTGGTTTTAACATTCTTGATTGGTTGAACTGAAATACTGTTTTTTTCAAATATCAGTAAGTGGCTCGGATACTTCAGGAATAACATCCTCGTTGCTCTTGTATTTATTGTCTTTTACATACTAAATATATCTTCCAACCCCTTGTTTTGTTGGCAGCTCATAACGAGAAACTTCTGGAGTGGGGAGCCAAAGACACTGTGACTTGTTGATGTTCTAATTATTTTACTCATCTGAGTCCTAGAAATGAATAACAGAAAGACCCGTTAGTATAAAACAGAAATGATACATGTGATGCCAATGAAATATACTGAGTGCTAAATTACGTCACAATAACTCTTACATTTGACAAGGCAAATAGTATGACGGAATCCTAGCCTAATAGGGATAATACTTTACCTAGTAAAAATAAAGAATTACCTTTATACTTACTCTTTTTTTAATTCCGTTCTAGCACCTTGTCAAATGAATATAGCCTTCCATTTCTAACATAAATAATCCTTACCACATCCGTGGATGGCAGATGCATGTTAGCTCAACTACAGAAAACCAATTAATGACTGCCTGGTAAGGGGGTAAGGAAGCATTGGGAGTGAATCTATAACATACATTCAAAAACGTGAAGCCATATTCTTCCATAGAAAATACTCTGTATATATCTCGTAGATTCATCATACACCGATTAATTTATAGTGCACACTGAGTAGTTTACAAACAAGGATTTCCTCAATCTAAAAATGCCTAACGAGTTAGAATGGAAATTTTCTTCCTGTAAGAAAATTGTCCATTTTTAACTCCAGAGACGGAAACTAAAATAACTAAATACAACCAGTATAATCCTGAGGAGAAACTAATTCGTAAGCAAAAATTGGCCCCCAAAAAGGGAGTGTTACGATTTTTGTTTTTTTTCATTTCCAAATTTTGCATGGTCTGCTCTAGAAAACCTGAAATATGCCTCAAATATAGGTTGCGACACAACACCCTAATGTGCAAAGCAGCTTATCTAAATCTAAATCCTTACCAACAAATTTCGTAGTGGGCAACTAAATAAACTTCGATCCTACATAGAGCACGTACATTACATTATGTTCTATTGTTCTTTTTTAACTAAATTTTGAGAATTCAAATTCCATACTACTGTGAAAAACTCAATTTTGGGAATTTAAATTTCATAATACTGAGAAAAGGTAAATCTAAAATATACAAAATATTTATCCTTCGTTATTACAACAAAATTTCCTTCACGGAAAATCACCTTAATCATAACGGCCCTGTTATGTGTGCGTGTGTGCATATATATATATATATATATACATTTATATATATGCATATACATATATATATATATATATATGCATATACATATATATATATATATAATCACGAAAAACGCACAGTCGGAATAAAAAGGAAAGTTTAGAAGAATGTGTAATTTCTATATTTCGGCTAATAGCTATAGCCCTCTTCAGGAAAGTACAGATTACAAGAATTTGCAGAGACATAAGTACAATGAGATATGAGTAGAAGGGGAACACGCAGAGTTAAAACAGGACGACCCGTCACGCAGGGCGGAGTCAGAGGTTTTAACTCTGCGTGTTCCCCTTCTACTCATATCTCATTGTACTTATGTCTCTGCAAATTCTTGTAATCTGTACTTTCCTGAAGAGGGCTATAGCTATTAGCCGAAATATAGAAGTTGCACATTCTTCTAAAGTTTCCTTTTTATTCCGACTGTGGGTTCTTCGTGATTATTAATTACATATGTGCCACAACATTTTGTCATAGTGAATATGTATATATATATATATATATATATATATATATATATATACACACACACACATATATATATATATATATATATATATATACATGTATACACACACACACATGTATATACATATATATATATATATATACATATATATATATATTAAATATATATATACATATATATATATATATATATACATATATATATATATACTGTGTCTGATTCGGCCTTTCGCAACTGTACCACCTTAGCTAAATACAATATTCTCCTCATGTGGTGAACATTATTAATTTATTGGTATTTTAATCACATCACGAAAGATGACCAGGACACAGAGACAGTGGTCGGAGGCTTTCAAAGATATTAAATCAATCAATCACTGTGATTCTGCATAACAAGAGACAAATTAAAATACAAAGAAGAAGAAGAGAAAAATGAAGAGAAGAATAAACAAAAAACAAGAACAAAAAAAACAATAAGAAGAAAAAGGATTGAATAAAAAAGATAAAGTAAGAGGAGGAAGAAGATGAAGAAAAGAAAGAAAAGATGACAGGACAAGGGAAAAAAGGGAAAAGAAAAACAGGAAGGTAAAAAGAAAGAGGAAGAAGAACAGAAGAAGAAGAAGAAGAAGAAGAAAAGAATAAGGAGAGTAAGAATCAGAAAAATAAGATGAATAAGATAAAGAGAAAAAGAAAATATAATAAAGAAGATAAAAAATAAAAGAGAAAAAGAACAACAATAACAAAATTCAGCGACAAAAACAGAAGACAAAGAAGAGGAAAATGAGGAGGAGAAGGAGCTGGAGGAGGAGGAGGAGGAGGTGCAGGAGGAGGAGAAGGAGGAGGTGGAAGAGAAGGAAGGTGAGGAGGACGAGGAGGACGAAGAGGAGGAGGAAGGGGAAGGAAATATTACATAATATACAATAAAGCAAAAAAAGATAATAATACGAATGGCAGAAAAAGATATCATCACAAAAGGCGAAAAAAAAAAAAATGACACGACTCCACATTCCTTATTATTCTTGAATACTGCCCAGCTGAGGCTTGAAATATAACCGAGAGGCCGCGGATCCAGCCCCCAGACCCGGATGTGCACGGGACAAACCTACATTATAGATGCTAATGTGACGACTTCCTGGGCCACAGAATCCCGGGATGATATACTCGCGCTCTCACGGCGTAGAATCCACACTCACTGTCATCCTCTCTCGCTTTTACTATTTCATAATATACAATACGTCTCTCTCTCTCCATCTCTCTCCCCCACTCTCCATCTCTATCTATCTGTCTCTCTCGATGAATATATATGTGTTTATTAGTGTGTGTGTGTGTGTGTGTGTGTGTGTGTGTGTGTGTGTGTGTGTGTGTGTGTGTGTGTGTGTGTGTGTGTGTGTGTGTGTGTGTGTGTGTGATTCACCTTGGTCTTTGGATCACGTGTTGTACTCGTGATCGACAGCTATTTCCCTTCTGGA
>NC_134790.1:23239639-23249639 GCF_046742065.1 Oratosquilla oratoria
ACTGTACGTTATTATCATTATACATTACTTAAAAAACAATAATGTAAAAATACATATAACATAATAATATGCTGGTTATGGTTGTATATTCATTATCATTATCGTTGTATATTATTATATTGTATTTTTGTATATTACATTTTGTATATCATAAAAAACAATTTATTCTTTTTACCAAATGAGATCTTAGTCCGGGAGTCTTTTTATTTTTTTTTCAGTAATGAATAAAATATAAACAGAATTAAAAATAAACAAATAGACAAATAAATTAGGAAAACAATGAGTACGATAGATATTAATGGATACATAAAATATACAGCTCAAAAAATAAATAGTTCCACGTATCTAAACCATTCCTATAATATTTCATAAGTCCTATCTGTCATTTCCTTTTCCACCCTCGCTCCGCTCTCCTCCTCACTTCCTCGTTTCTCACTCTATCCAACCTAGTAACCCCTACCATACTTCTCAGACATTTCATCTCAAACACATTTAAATTTTCCTCTCTGCCTCTCTTAAATTCCAAGTTTCTGCCGCATAAAAAGCCATAAGCACAATCACCCCTTAATGCAATCTCCATTTTAATCCCCCAAGGCATTTACTTGCTTCTCTCAATCTACAATTTACCTCCACCTCCACTCCTCCCTTTCCTGCCATATGCGACCCCAAATACCTAAAGCTATTAATTTCCTCCAGCCTCTCTCATTTTAGACTTACTTCCAACTCACTGCTATCTTCTACACTTGTACATTGCATCACCTTACTTTTACCCACATTTACCTTCAATTTTCTCCTAGAGCATACCTTACCAAACTAACTACCTTAATCCTTCCTCTGACCATGCTACAAGCACAGTGCCGTCAGCAAACAATCAGTGGCTCACCTCCCACTTTTCTCCGTTTTCTTTAACAATCTCAAGTCCCCTGCCTATTGCCTTTACCTCCCGCCACCTCTTCATCCATGTACACATTGAACAGCCATGGTGACATGACACATCCCTGACGCAGTCGTACCTTTAACTCAAACCACTCACTCTCTCCATTTCCCATTCTAACGGAGGCTCTACTGCTCTCGTAGTAAAAGAGGTGTGGAAGGCAGAGGTGGATGGTGTGAACTTGAGGGGACGACCAAGGATGAGATGGATGGATAGGGTGAAGGGGGCGTTGAGCAAGAGGAGAATGTCTGTTGAGCAAGAAGAGAAGACAGGAGATAAGGATGAATGGAGAGACACTGTATAGATTATATTGTTATGCAAATAAGGGAGAGGCGGGGAATAGGGGGGGCATGGGATGCTTATGTGTGAATGATATTTTGACGCAGCCCGAAGGGGTTTCTCCCCGTCTTCTCTTTTTCCGCGTGAGGGGACGGAGAGGGGGGGTCACCGATTAAGTGAAGTGGCTTTGGTGTGGATTTACTGTGTCTTGCTACATTGCTCCTGACCCTGGGCAGTGGACGGGATGCAGAGATGACCCGTCATCCATGAGGATCTAAGATGAGATGGGGGAAAGGGTGCTGGATGGAAGTGGAATGGGTGGAATAGATATACGTCTTTGACTTGGCTACCTCCCTTATAAGGAGGAAAACGCTCTTGGTATATAGATAGAACTCTTCGCCAGCTCAAAAATATCTTATAATCTTTCCGAAACTCGAGAAAAAATCTGTCACTCTACGGTAGCTTAAAAAACTCCCTGCAACTCCCTATACTGTTCGGTAACTTAAAAATTACCCGTAAATATATATTATAGATATATATATATATATATATATATATATATATATATATATATATATACGTATATATATATATCACTTTAAGGTAGATCATTGAAAAAAAAGCCTTCAACTCTTCAACAGCTCAAAAAATTCTTGTAGCTCCATAAAGAAAAAATATATTTGTCACTCTTTGGTAGTTAAAAAAAACTCACTGCAGTTCTTCATCATCTCAAAAAATCCCTGTAACTCTTTTGTAGCTTAGAAACTCTCTGTAACTCATCATCTGAAAATTTTCTTGTTATTATTCGATATTTCAAAATAAAATCCTTGTCACTCTTCTGTAGCTAGAAAAATAATAATAATAATAATAATAATAATAATAATAATAATAATAATAATAATAATAATAATAATAATAATAATAATAATAATAATAATAATAATAAAATAATAATAATAATAATAATAAAATAATAATAATAATAATAAAATAATAATAATGATAATAATAATAAAAATTAATTCTTCATCAGGTAAAAATCCCGAATAGAAATAGACATCCATTGTGAAATTTGACCCAAAGACGACTCCCGTTATCACTACGCCACCCACTCAAGTCTCCCGGTCCCCATTGTGTTCCCTTGGCGCCATAGTCTCATGCATTGTCTTCGTTGGGTTTGAAACCGTCGACTTCCCCTACGTGTGTGTGTTGGGGGGGGTGGGGCAAGGCTCTGCTGACAGCTCCTGTGACATGTGGTGGTAGAGCTGACAGACAATGCCGCTAACGCCATAACGCCATTGTGTCTGTTTTGCACATTGCAGAAACCACGTATGTAATTTCCGAATGGATTACCGTATAGGTTCTCTTGAATGTCGCCTCTGAAAGGTTTTGTGCTTGTGTCCTTCGTTTGTCTCTCTCTGCGTTCTCTTGTTCTCCGAAGATTTTTCTCATGAAGAGATTTTTTTCTTGTTCTTCTTGTTCTATGCAGACAAAGCCTCCGCCGTGGATTTTTATTTTTGTGTTAATAATAAACGCGACTGCCTCAATAAGGTTTCTCGAGATATGCATAATTGTCCTATAATGTTCTTTAGTAATTATTTCCTTTACAGCAACCCCGCTACAAAATGTTTCAATTTGATCAAATATATATTTTTTATAATCCCACTAAATAATGTTTTCGTGTATCTATTTTTACATATGTATTCTTTTTTTACAATTATCCCTGTTCATGTACTTGGCTGTGCGGCACAATATAGCATAATAATGTTTCCCTTGCGAACTTGTGTTTCAGTTGTAACCTAAATGAATTTCATGATTAAAACCTACATGCGTTGCTTGTGTATGCTCACGACATTTCAGTATTACAGAGGCTATTTAGGAGTTCGTATGTTTCTAACTTGCACTTAGAATGTAATGAAGAAATATTCATCTCCCCCCCCCCAATTTTTTTTTATAGAATATCTAATATTCTTAGGTAACAAATGAGCTAAGATAAAAGGAAAACAAATTGGAATGGATGTGGGAGGTGGGATAAATACGTGCATTGACTGGTTTTCCCTTATATGGAAGAAGAATCTTTTTCGTATATACATAGATATATTTCTAGGTAATGAAGTGGCTTTCCTGATGAAATAGTGAATTGACAAACGCTAATCAATTATGATTTTTATTATATCCACTGTGATACCCTATAAGTGAAGAAAAAGCTTTTTGGCATGAAGGTAGATATATTTCCAGGTAATAAGAGGGCTTGCTTTCTTGATGGAATAATGAATTGAAAAATCCTATTATTACTTTCTTTCATTATTTTCCCCTGCGATATCTTTTAGCTGATTAGTCGTCCCTAATCACGCAAGCTTTTTCTTCTGCCATTTAATCTCCGAAAGAAAAATATCATCGACCCCTTTTTCCCCTTTTTCTTTGTTAATCCTCAACTATTTTTCACTGTGGCTGAGTTCAACGTAAAGCAGTTGAAAACTTCCATTTGTCACGTCAAAGGTATGAGCACCTTGTACTGCGCTAGCTCCTTCCGTATTGTGCGATATATTCATTTTCATTTTATTGTATGTTGTCGTCAGGCGATTTTATTCATCTCATTGGCAGCCCCTACCTGGATCAACCCTCTCCATACCCTGCGGTACTTTTTATTTTTATTTTGCCTGCCGCCAAATGGTTTTATGCATCTCCATAATATTCCACGAGTGGAAAAGAAGATAACAAGCCTATTCATCAAGGACCTGTAATATCCAATGTTAAGATGTACGCTGTGTATTTTACTACATACTTCTATTGCATGAATATCCTCTACTTTTTCCACTTGGGTAGATGTTTGTGTGTATTTACATGTACAATTTAAGAATTTTCAAATCGATGGCCTTTTATGTTGGCCATGTGATCAGCTAGCCATTTTGTCAAATATCTTACTGTTTCTACAAAGCAGCTATATATTCGGTGTTTTTTGTTGTTTTTATTATCATTTCAGCTACTCCTGCACCGCACTCTTCCTTCTCTTTTACCCGTAGTGTTCCTAAAATCAGAAAAGGAAGTATAATGCTTTTTATTTCATTCGGTCTTGCTCTACTCGTATGTTTGTTTGGGTTGGGTTTGATATAATACACTCATCCTCATGGTAATTATTACTACAAATACAAAATAGTTTTATGAATATATATATATACATATATATACCTGTATACTATGACCATGCCACTCTTGATTCAACCTACACGTGCTCTGAAGAATTCTACAAAGTTATCGTTGATACTTTTCTCTATAATGAGACTTTCACTCTTTTTTTCAGAACTATCTATAGGTAACTAATTTACTTTCTGAATCCTTCTCGACAGTTAATACTTTATCCTGGCTTACATCAATTAGAACTAGATTTTTCATTATCGGGAACAGTGACGATGGTATGATGAACATGACGCCAAAATGTGTGAACATCTGTCCATCATTCTTGTATATCTTCGATAAAAGTAACAATAAATGTTGGATGGGTGCGCAATGGATGAAACGTTGGTGCATAAATTGGCTTGGCCACCCTCCCTTATAAGGGAGAAAAGGGCTTTTTGGTATGTATATGCATGTATCTATCCTACTCCAATATTCTCCTATAAGGTAATGCCACGACCGAGCTAAGTAGGCTTCCCTTGATAAGCCCTTGATGATGATTAACATGTCCCCGCTGAAAGGGAAATGGGCCGAACTTCCGACGAAGTGTTATTAACTTCAGGTGGCAACTCTTCCTCAATGGCAAATACTTTTTTTCATTTCCTGCCAGTGAGTAAAACTAACAGTATGTATATACTCGTATGTACAGTGCTGTATGTGTGTGCATGTGTTTGTATATGTGAGAGGATACATGTGCGTGTAAACGGTTTTTCTCTGTCTGTTTCTCTCTTTCTGTACGCTCGCGCGCGAGTGTGTGTGTGGAGTGGGGGGGGTGTATGTGTGAGCGTTCTAGTATTTGGCAACCAAATCTCTATTCTTTCGCCGAGAGAACTGTCTTATTCATACACTGCAATCCAATATTACAGTTTAATGACTCCGCGAATCCGTCCTCTTGACACAGGAAGCTGGGTTGCATTAGTTACCTTTCATCCAGCAATGACCGATCTGCAAAAAGTTATGACTGGACGAGGAAAGGAACGAGAGAGTGGGAATGAAGTAAAGGAAAGGGGAAAAAGCAACTCGGAGAATAGATCATCGCGTCCTCACGTAAGAGTGCCGGCAGAGCGATGAAGGAATGAAAAGGTCTGAGGAAATTGAGGGAAATTGTTGATTGAGAGGAAAATGGCCTGATGGGAACAAACAAAGCATCTGAAAGGGCGGAGGTCGGTCCCTGTTTGGGAGGAGACGAGGGCGAAGCGAGAGAGAGAGAGAGAGAGAGAGAGAGAGAGAAACGAACGAACGAAGGAGGAGGAGGAACAAGATGAAGAAGATGAAGAAGAAAAGAAAGAACAGGAAAGATGAGGCAGAGGAGATGCGACCGTAGGGAGGTGAGCGCACATGGTGGGAGAAGAAGGATGGATAACGAGAGAACAAACAGACGGGAGATAAAACTATCAACCTCCCTTCCACACACCTTGGCTGCCAAGGGGATAAATGAATAAAAATGTTTGGCGTCAGACGAGATAAAAACCGGAGATGTCACTAGTGCTATAGATGAAGTTAATTGAACAGTTCTTAACCTTTTGAGACCTCACAATTTTTTTTTCTATACCAACTTGTAAAAAGCAAATAAATACTATTAGGAAAAAGTGACATGGATCAGTAATACTAATCAAGCTGAGAAACTAGATGTATTCAATTAATTAAGAAAAATTGTATATATGGGAGTAGAATTTTGTCGGAAAATATGATGAGTATTTGTAGGTCTCTTTATAAATATTGAATCAAATTGACCTGCATGTCTCCTTTCATTTAAACTATTTTTAAATTCATGTATTGTTTTTGCACACACCACTTTCTCATCTAACTTGTTCCAAATGTCTATTACTCTGTGAGGAAAGCTGTTCTTTTTCAGATCTCTTCTATAGCTGTCTTTCTTGATTTTCTTTCCGTGTCCTCTTGTATTTCTATCATCCCATTTTATTAGATCCTCTCTATCAATAATTTCTATACCTTTCATGATTCTGTAAATAGTTATCAAATCTCCTCTCTCTTCTTTGCTCTAGTGTCTGTAGCTCAAGTTTTGCTAGTCTCTCTTCATATGATAGTTTTGAGAGTGTTGGTGCCAATTTTGTAATTGCTCTTTGTATTCTTTCAAGTTTTTTTTTTACATTTTTTTTTTTTTGTACTTGGTGAACACATCGTTGCTGCATATTCCAATCTTGGTCTTATCAAAGTGATTAGTATTTTCTTCACCATTTCTTCATCCAGGTATGTAAATGCCACTTTGATTGTTCTTATTAAATTATAAGTTTCTCCAAAAATCTTATTTATATGTTTCTCAGGTGACATATTATTCATAATAATGACTCCCAGGTCCTTCTCATTTTCAACTTTTTTATTCCTTCTTCACCCAATTTATATGATCCTATTATTCTTTTTTGCTTTTTCCAAATTCCATTATACTACACTTTTTAGTATTGAACTCCATCTCCCACTTCCTACTCCATTCCCATACTTTATTGAGATCACTCTCAATCTTTTTCCGTGTTTACTTTTTTTTAATAGTTTTGCATCATCTGCAAAGAGGCTCATATAACTTTCAATTTCTTCATCCATATCATTAATATATATATAGCAAACATTATTGGGGCCAAAACTGTTCCTTGTGGAACACCACTTATTACTTCATCCAAATTTGAGTGTTTGTCTCTTATCACTACTCTCATTTTTCTTTCTTGCAAAAAGTCTTCCATCCATTTAAGCAGTTTGCCCTGTATTCTTCCTTCAGTTTCTAATTTCTTAAGGAACTTCTTGTGGTACTTTGTCAAAAGCTTTTTTTTAGGTCTAGAAATGCACAATCAGCCCATCCATCTCTTTCTTGTATTATATCTATTAGCCTTGAATAGAAACATATTAAATTGGTAACGCATGATCGTCCTTGTCTGAATCCAAATTGCCTTGGATTTAGCACGTTGTTTTTTTCCAAATACTTTACCCATCTACTTTTGACAAATTTTTCACAAATTTCTGCTATTGTACTTGTTAGAGAGACTGGTCTATAGTTGGTAGGGTCTTCTTTATTTCCCCCTTTATATATAGGTACTATATATATTTTTTTTCAAATCTTCTGGAACTTTTCCTTCTTTCAAGGAACTGTTTATTATGCTATGTATTTTGTCTGCCAGTTCATTCCTGCATTCTTTCAAAATCCAGTTTGCTATTTCATCTGGTCCATGCGATTTTCTGACATCAAGATTACTCAAGTGTTTCATTATTTCATTCTTTGTTACTTCTATTTCTTTCATAGGGGGGACTTTCTCTTCCCATTCAATCTCTCCAGGTTGTATGTTCTCCCTTGTAAACACTGATTTAAAATGCTTGTTCATAATTTCTGCCATTTCTATTTCCTCTATGTATTCAACTCCTCCTTGTCTTAATTTCTCTAAATCTTGTTTGTTTTTTCAGTTTGTTGTTTACAAATCTGTAAAATAGTTTTTGTTGATCTTTACATTTTTCAATGACATCTTTTTCATGTTTTCTCTTTTTCTTTCTGCACACTTGTACATATTCATTTCTATAACAAGTATATATTTTCCATTTTTCAGGTCTTTTGTATTTCTTCCATTTGGTCCAGGCTTTATCTCTTTTGTCTTTTAACTCCCTACAACTTTTGTTGTACCAGCACTTTACATATTCTTTTTCTTGTTTTTGTCTTGGGACATATTTTTCCACTCCTTTTTTTTTTTTTATAAATTTTTGTCAAAATATTCCATTTCTCTTCCACTGTTGTTTCTTCTTTGTATATTCTTTCCCAGTTTTCTTTTTGAAAGAATTCTCTTATCTTATATAAAAAAAATCATACATCATTCTTCCTTTTCTATATTGTTCATTTCTTTTTATGTATTTTTCCTCGTTTAGTTCCAGTTCAATCAATATGTGGTCACTTTTACTTATTGGTGTCTTATATTCAATCTTTTCCACTATTTTAGTTTCAGATGTGATTAATAGGTCTAGTCTCGATGGTTCTTCTTCATTTCTATACCTAGTGTTCTCTTGTATCCATTGTGTCATTGTATGGTCAATAATCATCTCGAGTAGAACATTTCTCCATGAGTCGTCTCCACCCTTTACTGTCATCTCTTCCCAGCAGACTTCTTTGCAGTTAAAGTCGCCCATCATAACTATTCTTCCTCCATCTTCCATTATCTTATTTGATGTTATCCTTGTGTCTTCTAACATACAATTATGTTCACTCTCTTCCCACGAGGCTGTTTTTGGAGGCACATAATTTATCACAAACTTTCTGCTCTTCTTATCTCTGTCTTCCACTTCGATCATAATCATCTCTACTGTATTCTTTCCATATGTGACACTCCTCACGTTTATATTTTTCTTAGTCAGGAACATAACTCCACCCCCTTGTTTTGTCTCTCTGTTTCTAATCCAATAATTATATGCATCATGTCCTACACTATTGGGTGGTAGTGGACCTTTTAATTTTGTCTCTACAATTCCCATTATGTCCGGTTCTTTCTCCTTCAGATAATCATTCAGTTCATTCAATCCTGTTATTAATCCATCTATATTTGTGTAAGACACTCTTAATTTTCTGCTACTGCCATTGCATTTTCTGTTTCCCCTTTGTTTTTCTCCGGTATGGCCCATCTCCTCACTTTCATATTCACTACTCTCCAATAGAATTTCTCTTTTTCTGTCTCTGTTCTGTTCTCGTTTTTTTCCTTAGCTTCTTGTCTTTTCATTTTTCCTCCTCTCTTTCCTCTCTATTCATTTCTCTTTTTACCCATACCTTTTTATATTGTTCACTGTTTGCTAGTTTCCCTGTTTTTGCTAAGATATTCTCTGCTGTCGTTTGTGACCTGAATTAAATCTTAATTGGTCTGGACTTATCTGTACTATATTTTCAGAGTCTATACATCTCTTCAATTTGTTTCATGATTTCAGGTTCATCTTCCTGAACTAATTCTAGTAAACTGCTTACTTTTTCTTTTTCCTCTTTGATTCTTGTGGTTCTATTAAGATTATACTTCTCTTCCATTCCTAATATAATTATACATTTCTTTTTATCTGCTAAGTCTCTTACTATATTCTCCTTCTGTCTCATCACTTTAATAACTGAGTCTTCAGTTTGTTCTTTCATTTGCTGTTTTATTATGTCAGTAAATGCAACTTTACTGTTCTCTTGGATTTTTTTCCAACCCTGTGCTTCTTTTGCTATGGACTCTTTATTCTCTTTGTTCTTCTTTAATTCCTCATTCTCATCTTTTACTTCTTTTAACTGTCTTTTTAATTCTTCTATTTCTTTAGTTAGGTTTTTGTTCACCTTCTCTAATTCTTCCAATTTGTCAACTCTCTGCGCAATCTCTGCCATTTTACCGAACCTACTCTCCCAATGTTCGGTCATTTTTTCAAGTTTTTCCTCTAGTCTTGCTAATCGGGGGAGGTTGGTACCCCCCCCCCTCATTAAATCCCTGGAAATTATTATCCTCACCTTCCATTGTGCTGCTCTTATCTATATTTCTAATCTTTACATTTTTGTTAGTCCCTTCATCGTCACTAAATTGACGTTTGTTTATATGGCGTCTGCCTGCCTGGACCAAGTCCCCTCCTTCCTCATTTCCTTCCAGTTCCCTCAGTAATCCCTCCCCTTCT
>NC_134790.1:23254639-23269639 GCF_046742065.1 Oratosquilla oratoria
GTTAGAGGAAGAGGAGGAGGAGGAGGAGGAAAAGTAATTAGAGAAGGAAAAGGAGGAGGAGCAGGAAGAAAAAAGAAAAGGGTAGAAGGAGGAGGAGGAAGACAAGAGAGGAAGAAATTTCGAGATCACAGGAAAAGGAGTTACGGGAGAAGGAGGAGTTAGAGAAGGAAGAGCAGGAGGAAGAGGGTAAAAAGGAGAAAGAGGAGGAGGAGGACAAACAATGAATGGGGAAGTTCGAGAACCGAGGAAAAGGAGTTAAATGATAAGGGAGAAGAAGAGGAAGAGGAGGAGGAGGAGGAGGAGGAGGAGGAGGAGGAGGAGGAGGAGGAGGAAGAGGAGGACAAACAAGGAATGAGAAAGGAAGTTCGAGAGCGGAGGAGGAGAAGAACCCTCTGGCGAAGGCGACGACGTCGGGGCCGAAGAGGGAAGAACCTCATAAAATCCTTACAAAGCCGATGGAATGGAAGGACCAAGAATAGACGATGAGGAACCAGGTGGGCAAGAGGGGCAAATACCGAGGGCAATAGACCGTGGGGGGAGGAAGAGGAAGAGGAGGAGGAGGAGGAGGCGGAGAAGAAGAAGAGGTGTGGAGGCTCAGGAGGTAGGAGGGAGGTGAAGAGGTAGATACCCCTTGCTGGAGGTTTCGGACAAGAGGAAGAAGCGGAAGAGATGGTTAGGTAGAAGAATCTTTGGACAGGAGGTAGACGGGGAAGAGATGAAAATGAAGAAAATTATATTTGGGACAAAAAGAAACGTGCAAAATGTAAGAGGTCCAGTATTAGAGGATAAAAAGTATGAGGAACTAGAAGGTAAGAGGAAGGATGTGGGAGTTTGGAAAAGGAATAAGAAAAGTAGGAGGTAGAAGACGAGACGTAGGACATGTTAAACAGAAGACCATAAGAAAACTAAAAGGCGCAAGACTGGAGGTACGGAGGTCACAGAAGGAGAGAAGACTTAGGAAGGAGACGAGGGAGAAGAGGAGGAGGCAGGGAGGGGGGTACTATACAAGTCAACCTGATACTCCGTCTCCAATATTAGCCAACTGCCCCCGAATTTTAACCTTAAATTTACTGTAAGAACGACAAAACAGGACGGCCATCAGCAAACAGCTGAGTTAGTCAGTTAGTCGTCATCACCATAAAGTGCACGAAATGATCAATTTAATATTTCCCAGTTTACCTTTTAGGATACCCCATGATCCGGTAGGCTGAACGGTAATACCCCGGAGTAGATAAAACTCAAATTGGTCATTCGAACAAGTAAAACCAAAGGGTTGGTTTGCAGATCACAGAGACTGGTGCAGCGTCGCGTATCGGATGTGAAACACACCATCAACCCAACCACGACATGAGGTCCGTGTTCCCCGTTTGATTAACAAGGGCAAGGGGAGACTTTGAATAAGAACATTTGTAATCGTATTTCCGTGTGTACGTGATCCTTCACCACTCGCTCCCTTTTCCACCCTCCCTTCATTTCTCTGTTCTACGATATAGAATTTCTATCTCACTGTGTGTGTGTGTGTGTGTGTGTGTGTGTGTGTGTGTGTGTGTGTGTGTGTGTGTGTGTGCGTGTGTCTGTGTGTGTGTGTATGAGTATGTGCGTGTGTGTGCGTGTGTAGGAATATATGCGTGTGTGTGCGTGTGTAGGAGTATGTGCGTGTGTGTTAATGTGGGTGAGTGAGTGTGTGTGTGTGTGTGTGTGTGTGTGTGTGTGTGTGTGTATGAGTATGTGCGTGCGTGTGTGCATGTGTATATGAGTATGTGCGTGTGTATGAGTATGTGTGTGTATGTGTGTGTGTGTGTGTGTGTGTGTGTGTGTGTGTGTGTGTGTGTGTATGTGTGTGTGTGTGTGTGTGTGTGTGTGTGTGTGTGTGTGTGTGTGTGTGTGTGTGTGTGTGTGTGTGTGTGTGTGTGTGCGCGTGTCTGTGTGTACGCGCATGTGTGTGTCTGTATGTGTGTGTGTGTTCATCTCCCTAGCCAGTTACAAACTAATCCGCAAAAGCAAATTTGTTTGCGATTTTTTGTTTTCTAAATTATAACAAGCAATATACATCCTCTGCCAAATGACTATACAGATACTTGTAAATTGGTTTACGTATACAACTTCCACAGATGCAATTTTTCGAGTAAAGTCTGTGGCTGAATATTACAATCTGCAACATATAACATGTACAGTCATGAACACAATTTTTACCCACCCCCCAGAAATGTTCATGATACAAAATTATTTGTCTGACAACTTTCTTGTCTTTTCAAGAAAATTCCTGAGCTGTAAGCTAAACACTAAGCAGGAAAATATTTCACATATTCGATAAGAAGAAAAAAAAAAATATATATATACATATATATCAGATAATCTCTTTATATATATATATATACATATACATATATATATATATATATATATATATATATATATACATTGTGATAACTGTAGTATGAGTCAAAACTTTTGCTAGTTACTGTACCTCCTTTCCAATCGGCTTCTCCTTGCCAGTTACAAACTGACCCAAATATGTAACTTTTCACGAGACATCTGCTACTGATCACTACATCTTACGACGCGTAATTCAACTTACATTGAATACATAAGAACATAAGGATAGAGGAGACTGCAAGAGACCACAGGGATACACTAGGCAATTCCATGTATCTCACCAACTGTCATCCAAAACGGTTGTACTAGTCAGCTGTAAATTGGTCAACTTTTCATTATGAATCTGTCGACAGTACATCCTTTTAGACAAGAGGGAGTGAAAAGAAGAGAGGAAATGTAGGGGACAATAATAAGAAAGGAAAAGAAGGGAGTGGAAGAGAGAAGACGGGTGAAAGAGGAGTGATAAAGAGGAGGGAAGAGGAGAGAAATGGTTTGGAACGAAGGGGGAGAGAAGGAATAAGAAGAGAGGAGGAGTGAGGAGAAGAAGGGTGAGGGAGAGAGGAGAGAAGATACGAACGGAGAGGGAAGAAGAGGAGAGGCGGGAGAAAGGGGAAAGGCAGAGAAGGAGGAGAAGAGGAGAGAGGGTGAGTGGGGGAGAGGAGGGAAAAGGAGGGGAGAGAAATGTCATGGGAGGAGAGTGTAAAAAAGCTGCAGACTATCTTCGACATTTTTCATTAAACTTGGCACAGAAGTCGGAACGTTTGAAAAAGATATGGTGAAATGCAAAATTAAATCGAATTTATCATTTTCAAATACTCTACCTTTTTGGCAGCGGTATGGAGGGGAGGAAGTAAGTGTTACATGAGAGGGAATATTTGAAAAAAAAATTGTGAAAAGCAAAATCTAATTGCATTTTGTATTCTACTTTTATTATTATTATCATTATTACTATTATTATTACTATTATTTTATTATCAGTAATTATTATTATCATTATTATTTAATTTATTAATTTATCTATCTTTATTTTATTTTATTTTATTTTATTTTTTGAGGGGAGGGTACTAGTTCTCACAAGAATAATAATAGGAAGCGATCTTCAGTGCCAAGCAAGAAATTTTCTAGTTAATTGAGCTAAGTCAACTAAGTATGGCTTTTTAGTACCCATTTGAGTAAATTTAAGAATTCTGGCTAACGTTAAGAAACTTTGTTCAGGTATAAAGAATCTTTGACCAGTATTTTTTAACAAATCGACACCAAGATGCAGAACATTGTATGAAGTATATTGTATAGAATATCGCATCCATTCAAAGACAGAAGATTTAATGTCCATTTAGTCATTATGAATATAGACTCATTTTTGTGAATTTGGGTAAGAATCTTGGTGTCCACACACAAGATTTGGTGAATCAGAATACTTTTGAATTCAAATCAATTTTCTACAATAGATAAGTATATGAATAAATGAATAAATTAATAAATGAATAAATAAAAAATAGAAATAAGTAAATTAACTAACTAAAAAGTAAACAAACATATAATTGAGTGAATGAAAAATAAATTAACAAACAAATAAATACATACATAAATAAACAGATACATTTTCAGGTCCGTATCACTAATAGAATTCTAGCCCATGCCTGTGACAAACGCTCCCAGCATTAACAAGTGGTCGGAATCTATTGAACTTAAATACGACAAATATGGTGCTGGCACTGTACAGAATTCCTTGCAGCACTCCACTGTTAGAAAATCATATAGAATTCGCCTCAAACGGAGACGACTGATTGGCAGAAAGCGGTGACGTCACGGAAACGGAGACGATTGATTGGCTGAGAGCGGAACGTCCGCCTACGAACGAGCCCGTAGGGCCAAGACGCCGCGTAGCGAGGTCGGCTGTAGCCCGTTGCTCGTTACATATATATATATATATATATATATATATATATATATATATATATATATATATATATATATATATATATATATATATTATATACACATATATTGCTGACATGAACTTATTCTTCTTTTCCTTTGAAACGAAATAACACTCCGTTTTCTATTTTAAATGTACTGATTCCATTTTCTTTAACAAGAACTGACCTTCCGTTTTCTTTTAATTTAATTTAATTTCCGATTTCTTTTCATTGAACTGAATTTCCGTTTTCTTTCTGACATGAACTGACCTTCCGAAATTTTTTATATGAAATAACCTTCCTTTTATTCTGGCATAAATTGACCTTCCGTTTTCTTTCTGACATGAACTGACCTTCCATTTTCTTTGACACGAAATGACCTTCCGTTTTCTTTAAGACATAAACTCATCTCCATTATAGGCTCTTCTTCGGCTAATGGGAGACGAAGCTCAGACAAACCATTTGGGAAGACAATCCCCTTCCATCCCCAAATCGTCACAACAAACATCGACATTTCTTTCATAAAAAGAGGGATATTTCAGGGCTCCTCGGGAGGCACCGATCCCCGGAAGCCCCTCACTCGCCTCCCGTGAGATTTCTAGATGGTGACAGCCGTGACAACTCTAATTTTGCTTCTCACTTGCACCAGACGTGAACTTGAACACAGACCTGAAATGGGGCCATGTTAGGAAATGAGTCTTTTCCGAACTTTGTATAAAGTGTCGCGTGTACATAATAAGTACATAAGTGAACAGGCGTTTGAGAAGGGTAAAGTGACATGCACGTTCACACACACGTGCATACACACACACACACACACACACACAACACACACACACACACACGATTTTTTTCTTTTTTTGAGGCAGGGATATGAATATGTATTTTTACCAATGTTAATGTGGTGAATTCAAAATTCTAAACAGTTTTGCAGTATCACCTCTAGTTTTTGTGCTTTCACGTATCCCATTTTAGTTATACTGCATACAAATTCGAAATATAATGTGTTTATTCCATCTCTTACAATGGAATATTACAGAAAAACAGCATAAGTAGAGAACATTGATGGAACTAAATTACTCGAATACCCATCAGGAGCAAATGACCTTGAAGTCTCTACACTGGTACTGGTTGTACTTGAGAGCATCCAAAGGAACTCCATATAGTCATACTTTTTCAGATGGCCTGAATGGGCTATGGTGATGCTAGAGTATCCCTTTAAAAATAATATCATTCCTAAAACTTGTAAAAGAAAGAACACAATGTCCTCAATAGGACACATCTGGTAGCCCTGAATGCATCTACACATTTATGTATATGTATACATGTATATTTAAGAAATTATAGGTAATGAGTGAAAACAGGTTTCGTATCTGAAATCGGCACCCCAAAATTAGGCTAGAACGACTATTTTCATCCTTGCCTCAATTTCTCTGCAAACCAGTGTAATTGGAGAGTACGGGACAGAACCTCATAACCATTGCTCTTTTCTGATATACAATTACATAAACATGCACACACACACACACACGCACACACACATCCTAGGTATGATAATTGGAGTGCACGAGACAGAACCCCACGAGCGTTGTTCCTCTCCTGTATGTAATCATACAAAAACACCCACACAAAAGCTTACTGTTGTAGTTCTGTTTTATCGTCAGTAGTACTATGTGGGCTGGTAGCGTAATCGAAAGCGTGCTGGTCTCGCATTCGCTTAGTTGTGAGTTCGAATCCCACACTTCTCTCCAATTCCCAGCAGTGACTGTTAACCTGCCCCACAAGTCCAATCGCATGGGGCAAAGGTGACGGCTTCAGCGGCAGCCATGAAGCGCCTCCTGTTGTAGCCCCTTACACTTATTATCATTAGTAGTGTGTACAATTAATTGTCATCATATCCCATGAGTAGTTTCCTTCTCTAATAAGAGTCTGCGGGAAGCAAAGGCACGAGGCAGCAATGTAAACAAGAGAAGGATGGGAGGACAACTGAGTCCCACTCCTTCCCTGGAACGAGAGTCATAACGACACCACCGAACGCAAACTGACCAATTGGAAGACCCTGAGAGGGGTGAAAAGAGAATGTGCGAGAGGGTTTCCAAAGTCAGGGAAACATCCTAGAAGAGGTTGAGGAAGAGGCTGAGGAAGAGGTCGAGGAAGACACGAGTTTCTTGGACTGGACAGATAGGAAGAAGAGGAGGAGGAGGAAGAGAAAGGGGAGCAGGAGGAGGAGGAGGAGGAGGAGGAGGAGGAATAGAAATAGGAGGAATAGGAAGAAGAGGAGGAGGAGGAATAAAAATAGGAGGAATAGGAAGAAGAGGAGGAGGAGGAGGAGGTGGAGGAAGAGGGGCAATAGAAAGAGGAGGATGAGAAGGAGGAAAAGGAGGACTGGAGTAGTCATCAGTTCTCAGCTTTTCTACTGAGAAAAAAATGTGCCTTTTTAATCATTGAGATTGACAGAATTCTTGGGCTCGGCCCGGAAACTGCCAAGTGGTGAAGGAGATCATGGGTCTTAAAGTAGGGAGACGATTCTCTCTGACGTCCATCTTGCAGGACCACCGCTTGCAGAGAAGTAAGGAGCCTACGCCAGGAGGCGCTGATTAGTTACAGCTAAAGCCGTCACTTTTGTCTTTTTATGCGCTTTGGATACTGCTTGGCCAGATAACACATAGCCACTGGTGGAAATCAAGGAGAACTGCGGGACTCGAACCCGCAACTAAACGAGATTACGTCACCAGCGCATATAAGAGAAGAGACAATTTTATTAAAATTTTTTGGTGTTCTGTGACGTTTCCACTGCAACGAAAACTCGGGTCAACAAAGGTCATCTCATCACCTACCAAGGTCGAGAACGGGAAGAATCGAAGACCTATTGCCTATTGACCGAATAGTGTCCCTGTTTCCCACGATTGGGCAGGACGTTCCAGTGTCCTCGTCTTTACATTTAATAGACATTCTATTGTACATTCAATATTAATCAAACCCCTTCAAGCTTCCCGAGCTTGTATACGACTAGTAATGTATATCGACCTCTCAGCCTCATTAACCCTCATAACGTGTAATCCGACACAGATACAGATCCTTCCGTAGGACGAAGAGTGACGTCGTGTCTCTCGGGGTTTCTGCTTTTCGAGAGCCATAATTCTCCAGTTAACTTGAGGAACACAATTGACGTGACGACGACGGGTTCATTGCAAAACACGTCGGGCTTCCTAAGTCTCCAGTTGAGGAGCTGACGCCTCCGTCACGAAGAAATTTAATTCAATTCAAGATCGGGAAACAAAAAGAGATACACCCACACACCCATACACCTACACACACACACACACACACACACACACACACACACACACGCACACACACACAGAAATAGAGAGAGAGAGAGAATGAGAGAGAGAGAGACGGACAGAGAGACAGACAGACAGACAGAGGGAGAGAGAAACAGACAGACAGAGGGAGAGAGAAACAGACAGAGAGACAGAGGGAGAGAAAGAGAGAGAGAGAGAGAGAGAGAGAGAGAGAGAGAGAGAGAGAGAGAGAGAGAGAGATGGTGACGAAGGAATAAAAAGGCGATGAACGTTGCCCCTCTGTACACTTGAGGATGCCTATGAAATTGACAGTTTCCGACAAGTCTATCGAAATAAACACCAAATGTGAGGAGGAAGCCTTTATTGGTGAGACGTTTCGTTTGTTGAAGTTTGATCAAGTACGTGATCAAGCTGTACTTGATCAAGTTGTAACATGGGAAACGCCGTACCTATAAAGGTTACGTCCTCACCTTTGGTGTTTATTTCGATAGACTTCAGGAGGCTGAAGAAGAAACCACACCGTCCAGCAGTCTTGAAGCTGAGGATTTATCTGGTCAAAATATTTTGATTTACAGTATGACCGCTGTTAAGTCCTGTTAACTCGCTTTCTGTTTTTCATTGTTTTACTGTAGTGTCGCCTCTGCTATATTGTTCGGCAGATAAATAATTGATAAATAAATAGATAAATAAATAAGTAAATAAATAAAATAGATAAATAAATACATAAATAAGTAAATTAATAAAATAGATAAATAAATAAATAAACAAATAAATGGATAAAACAATAAATTAAATTAATAAATAAATAAGTTGTTCAAGTACTTAAGTAAAACAAAATCGTAAAATAAATAAGCCAATCAATCAAATAAATTACTAAATTAATTAGTATTCAATCTCAAGCATATCTCAACTTGTACTTGAAAAAGCTGTAATAAGCGAAACGTCGTACAAATAAAGGCTCCGTCCTCATATGGTGTTTAACTCGTCAAATTAATTAGACCAATGAGAAATAAATAAACACAAATCCCTCAAAACAAGAGGAGCATGACCTATCTATATAAAACTTATTTTGCTGACACTTTTAGCATCATTCGTTGAGTTACATTTACAGAAAAGCTATATTTCAGGCTTGAAAAACATATCAACAGTTTTTCTGACCATTCCTGAATCAGAACAGACTGACAACAATTGTCAAGAGGACGCACATTAAGGAAAAGAGAAAGCGTTTCTAATTCTGGATTTCGGTTGGGTTAAAAACGTATGCACACACACAGACATACACACACTCTCATATTTATATATATATATATATATATATATATATATATATATATATATATATATATATACTCTCCAAGCATGTGTGTGTGTGTGTGTGTGTGTGTGTGTGTTTGTACCTGCGCAGGTGACGCACTCGGAATTGTTCTAGTCTCGCATCTTCCTAGAAGTGGGTTGGAGTCTCCAACTCCTCTCCGATTCCCAGCAGTGACTGTCATAATCCCCATTAGTCAAGGCGCATAGGGCAAAGTTGACGGCTTCGGCCGCAGCTACGTGGTTCCTGGTGTAGTCTCTACACCTTCTCTTTTTTCTTTTGGGGTAAGTGAGATTGTGAAGCCACAGATATGGAGGTATACACTGTTGGGGCAGATAACTACAGGAGTGCGGGATCCGAACCCACAACTAAGCGAGTGCGAAACTACCACGCTTCAGATAGGGAACAACCACATTCTTCCCCCCCCCCCCCCGAGAAGGGTCTTCGATACTTGCCAAAGAAATTCCACCCGTACCTCTTGAAGAATTTAATTACAATCTTATAACATTCGTCCCGAGCAAGAAAGGTTTCCCTTGGTTCTGAAGAGGGTAATAACTTTATTATCATCAAGAGGTGATAGAATTACAAGGTGGAGGCTTCTTGAGATGCATGTCATTAATATCTACTTGAAAGGGACTGCTATATTCCTTTCGTGCGGCCGAAGGTGAAATTAAATATGGGATGAAGGTGAGAGAGGAAAGATCGTCAACGTCATCATCTTTAGATCGTAACATGACATTGTTGGAAAAAAACCAGTTTTCACATTTTTTCCAATATCATTCCGATCCTGTGCAAAGTTGTACCAATCAATCACCCTGTGTCCACTTGTCCTTTCCGATGTCTATCAACTATCTAGTATTTCAGACATACCCTCCCGAACTCCATTACTAGTCGTTTCTGTCTGTGGATAATGTCTCCTCTCAACATCATCATTGTGATCAGGTCACTCGTTCGATGTGTTTGTCTCGGTTTAAGTTACGTTGTTACGATGACTTGCAAATGGCAAAAAATAAGGAGACCTTTTATATCCATCACAAGCCCTTTTCCTTTTATATACTAACAATGTCTCTGATACTATAGAATCTTATACCCAATGCACTGTTTCCATAGTTATGCCTTACGTTTACGTAGGCTGAGTCAGCATTATATTTTTCAATAAAAAAAAAAAAGTTATGACAATACTTACTGCCTCGAGTTTTGCTGACCAAAAACCCGCAGCCCCACAGTGGCTGGCAACGATCCTTGGTCCCCTACATATATCTCTCTGGGAAGAAATTTTGGACGATTGTCTGTACTGTACTAATCCGAAACAGTTTCTATGTACCCGGGTTCTGGCTCCCACTATGTTTATAAGTAGAGTAAAAATGGTTGAAATTGATAGAAATAGATTCTTAACCCGATCCAGGAATCGACTGCCAGCCTCTCGGGGCTGCACTTCCAGCTGCAGGAAAGGAGATTAAAGTTTGAATAAGGGGGTCAAGGAGATAGTTATCTTAGACGTCGTCCATCTTGCAGGTAGTAGTCATTGGTCTCTCATTTTTTATATAATAGAGGAGTCTGTGGACTTTATATCTGGCTGGTACGACCCCTTCAAGTGAAAATGTGCCTTTGGACAAGTTCCAATAAGAACCAGTTTCCAAGGTGATAAACCTAATTAGAGGATTCTATAGATAAAATATTAGTTTTTGAAACTTAGGAATTAGGAGATACAAGCAGTTTTAGAAATTCTAAGACTACCAAGAGAAAATAAAACCTAACCTAGACAATATAAAGAAAAAATGAAAAAATTACAATCTATCTATATACTATAAAATCTATATACTAGGGGCGTCTTCCCCCTTATGAGAAAGGTGGCCAAGACAAAGGCACGCAGCCACTCCCACTCATTCCACTCCCATCCACCACCCGGGTCAGAAGCAGTGCAGCAAGACAAAATACATCCACAGCAATGCCGCTTCACTTAATCGGTGACCACCACTGTCCATCCCCTCATGAGAAAATAGAGAAGACGTGGAGAAATTCCTTCGGGTTACGTCAAAATATAATCCGTGCACAGCCATTCTTCACTCACTCCAACCCTTATTCCCTGCCTGCTCCCTTGCTTGTTCGACAGACATTCCCCTCTTGCTAAAAGCCCCTTTCACCCCTTACATACACCTCATCCTCGGTTGTCCCCTCAAGTTCATTCTATCCTTCTGTCTTCCACACCTTTTTTGCTACGCTTTCTTCGTTCTTTTTTTAATAGTCTTGACTTTACGAGAAGTACAGACTGTCAAGAAAAAATAAACACCCAACCTAGACAATTCAAAGAAAAAAATATATATAAACAAATAAATAAAATAAAATAAAGAATTGTGACGTCATGGCTCCTTCATAAAAATTCAAATTTCACAACTACCACAGACAGACATCGAAGGAAAATAATCGTCAAGGTTAAGCCAGAACAGTGTCTCAAGTACATCAAAGAACTACGTCGACTAGTGTGTTCAATTCCTTCGCTCATCGAAAACCTGGATTCGATTCCCTGGAAATCGGAGCACAGAGGGCAACTGAGCAACCCCTGGTGTAAGCTTATCCACATTAACGCGTGAGTAAAGACCTTCAACCGTAAACATATGTATAACCTCCCACAATCTGAATGAAATTGCATGTCGACAAATATAAAACGTGTATAAGAAGTATTCTATGGCTATTTTAGAACTATTTCTCAGCAACATCCCACAATAGTCTACGATGCACCTGTGCCACGTTTCATTACAGTGTGTTTATATATGGTACATGTGTGTATATATATGTGTGTATATATATATATATACATATATATATATATATATATATATATATATATATATATATATATATATATATATTGTAACAAAGACTTATTTATTCATCTATTTACCTATTATTTTATTATCTCAGTGACCATCACTTGGTCTTCATTTGCAGTTAAGCACCTCCCGCCTTACGTTTCTTACAAGACACTTTCTGACTTTCGACATCTGCTGCATGCCTCACGGTCTCACATTAAAAGAAAGAATTCATTTATCTTTTATGGACTGATTGTCAATTACACTGGAGTAGCGACAGTGCCTGAGTTCGCATTGAACTCTTAAGTCAGTTCAACTTCACCGCGATCTTCTTACAATTCTCTTTATATATATATATATATATATATATATATATATGTATATATATATATATGTATGTATATATACATGTATATATATATATATATATATATATATATATATATATATATAAAGAAGAACCCACAATCGGAATAAAAGAAAATTTATAAGAAAGTATAACATCTATATTTCGGCTAATAACTATAGCCCTTTTCAGGAAAATTCTTCTTGATTATTTTTACAAATGTGACACTTCATTTTGTCCAAGTGATATGTGTGTATATACATATATATATATATATATATATATATATATATATATTTACAGTATATATATATATATATATATGTATTTATGTTAATTTAAAAGAAATATCGAGAATTAGCATCATATCTACATGGCAAAATATCGAAAGTCACGTAACCCTGAATAAAATCGCCAGGCGGCAGCCATAATATAAAAGAATAAAGTACCATCCAATACACAAGGGACGGATTTAACTCACTTCGCTGAAAAAAATGACTTGACGGCAGGCAAGGTAAGCGGATAAATTACCATTCTGTTCGAAAGAGGGTTAACATGAAAATTGGAGAAAAAGAACAATGAAATAATGTACGGTGATGCTTCTCCCGATTGATAATATCATTGAACATGACAGCAAACAAAAAACGAATGCAATGTGAACTATAAACTCACGAGCATTATGACAATTCACAATGCACAGAGAGAAAAAGTTAAAAGAAATTAAATCATTATTCGTTTGGTAGATCGAGAACGTTACATAAACATGAGCTTCAGACTGTTTGTGCGATTTCCATTTTTTCCATCATAGTCATGGAGAACAGAATACTTGCCTGCCAATGCAATAGAGTGACATGAATTTATGATACCCTCATACATCCAGAATTACAATTGTACTAACTTCATTGGTTGAATTTACAAATAACATTGGTAAATACTTACGATACTAGTAATTATACGAGGACCTTCAAGATTTATTCGCAAGATTTATATGTGGAGTCAAAAATACTGACTCTTCACATGTGTCTTCTGTACAAGGAAAACAATATTTCACATTGCATTGTAGGTACTGCATGATAACATTCATTACTAACAGATGTGATACTTATATGAACATTCCTGGATATATCAAGACTAAACGAGAATGAATGAAAATTATCCCAAAAATAACGTTCAACGTTTCTTAGAAATTTTGAACATTGTTACTGATGATTAAAAACATGTTATTTAACATTCGAAAAAATTACGAAGCGAGGAAGAACCTCGTCGTCGTACAATATAATAACATCTGACCTTAAGTAAGACCCACTGCATCAGAGGTTCTTAATCTTGAGTTCTTGAACCCCTAGGAGATCTCAGGACGATTCCCCCCATGAAGGGAGACGGGTACTTAAAATGGCTTAAGTTCAACCTTGATTGGCACTTAAATAACTACAGTTCTACTCCTCCACGTGTAGTATTACTGTAAAACACTTGTGACGTTTTAATAATCCGGCTTAATAAAGCCATTATAATTTGAACCATTCTAACATTATCCATTACAGTGCCAGTGTATATTAAATTAGTCTTGATATATTCGTAATTCTATATTCGGTGTCAGATGAATGGGGCTACGAGTAAATGGTCAGGGGGATACATGACTGGGAAATGGTTGAGAACCCTCTGATATGTATGTATGTATGTATGTATGTATGTATATATGCATGCATGTATATCTTATATATACCTCTGGGAGTACTACAATGGATTATAGCTGATAATTTCTAGTTTACATATAAGCAATATGCATGTATATATGTATGTATGTATGTATGTATGTATGTATGTATGTATGCAATATACGTACGTAAGGTATGTCATACATACCTCATGGGGTACTTGGCTGGGTGGAGGTTAAGAACCGTCTGGACTGTATCACCAAAGAGACCAAGACATTCAGAACCTCCATACATTGACAAACAGGACCAGACGAGAAGAAACTTGAATTACCATCATCCAATTCGAAAAATCAATTTCGACCTCAATCAAAGAGCAACCCGTCGTAAAATGGAAACAGCTCGTTGAAGACATCAAACAAGCCAATTTAGTGTATACTGTGTTTTCAGCGGAGTTGTCAGCTGTGCTTTATCAAGTTATATAAAGTTTAAGAAAAGGCGTTTGAGTTTTAATCTACATTCCATTTTTAGACTACTAAGCGGGTAGTCACACCAAAATTAATTCTCTGAAAAAAATATGAACGTGCTCTCTCTCTCTCTCTCACGCACACACACACGCACACACACACATACACACACAAACACACACATACATACACACACACACACATAATTTTACATATAAATTCTTAAATACCTGGAGTAGCTTAGGTGATATAGGTCAAGCTGGAACAGTACATGAAATCAAATCTAAACAAAATAATTGAAGATTAAGGAATCAGACTAACTTGGTACTGTATATAAATCTGATGTTATTTATGATGAATTGGAGAATAAAAGATGGGACTCAACGATTGCTGCTTCTTTCCTGTATACTAAAATTAGGTAAACACACACACACACACACACACACGTCAGCGATTTCAAAGCTAGGTATGTTATAAAAAAAGAGCCAAGATCTTGTAAAGTATAAGTCATTTCCAGTATATTACAATTAGGTCAACATTCGTGCATACATAAAAATATAGCCCAAGTAGGTACTATACACAAATTTGAAGCTAGGTTTGATCAAATGGACAGTAGGAAACAGGAACTACGAGCGTTGTTCCTTACTTGTATACTACAGTGAGGTTAATACAATTAGGTAAACACACTCACTCACTCACTCACTCACACACACACACACGCACACACAGACACACGCGCGCGCACGCACACACGCACAGGAATGAAGGGAATAAGAGAATAGCCTTTCGACAGTATGAACAAAAAGACCAACG
>NC_134790.1:23272139-23287139 GCF_046742065.1 Oratosquilla oratoria
GTTTGCTTCCTGCGTTTGCAATCAACAACGACCTCTACGTAATGTTTATCGTTCATCTTATCTATACTTGCGTCCCTTCAGCATAACACTTCATTTGTTCACCTCTTCATTCCCTCTTTACGTACTTAGGTACTTCATCGTTTGCATTTCAATTTGCTCCGTTTCTTCCCAACCCCCCACCGCCCCCGACCCCGTCCCGCGTCGCTTCCTCCATCTTCCTCCTCCTCTTCTTCCTCTTCATGTAACGGTCTCTCCTTAAGGTGACTTCTTCCTTTCCCCTCACCCTTCCGTCCGTTGAGTAAACATATAAGTTGTGTCGATTGTAATTCTTCGCTTACGTCATTATTTGCTCAGACGCTCTCATTACATAGCGCCTTTTGCCCAGATGTATTATTGTCATTGTTGTTATTATTATTACTATTATTATTATTGTTATTGTTGTTGTTATTGTTGTTGTCGTTATTATTGTTGTCATTATTATTGTCGTTGTTGTTGTCGTCGTCGTTGTTGCCGTCATTGTTGTTGTCGTCGTTGTTGTTGTCGTCGTTGTTGTTGTCGTTGTTGTTGTCGTTGTTGTTGTCGTCGTCGTTGTTATCGTCGTCGTTGTTGTCGTCGTCGTCGTTGTTGTTGTCGCCGTTGTTAATGTCGTTGTTGATGTTGTTGTCATTTTTGTTGTCGTCGTTGTTGTTGTTGTCCTTGCTGTTGTCGTCGTTGTTGTTGTTGTTGTCGTCGTTGTTGTTGTCGTCGTCGTTGTTGTTGTTGTTGTCGTCGTCGTTGTTGTTGTTGTTGTCGTTGTTGTTGTCATCGTTATTGTTGTCGTCGTTATTGTTGATGATGATGATGTTACTACTACTACTACTACTATTATTATTATTATTATTGTTATTATTATTACTTTTTAATTTTTATTTTCTTTCACCTTCTCTTTTGTCATGAGTCACGTTTCTTCCCTTTTCTTTCCTTTTACATCTTCTCGGCTTCTTCCTTTCCCCGTCATCTCTTTCTTATTCTCTAATACACTAAGGGTTCGGGAAAAATATAAACATAAATTTACCGTAGGACAGGATTAATGGGCTAATCTAAACCTATTTCCCGTGAGAATTTTGGACCCGTGAGTACGTGAGAAAGTAGATGCAGTAACGTCTTCCTCTTTCCGTTTCTTCGTTTACCCTCTCTCTCTCTCTCTCTTTCTCTTTGAGTCCCAGAATTACCTCTATTTATCTAATTATAAACTTTGTTTAGAGTAACGTTGCTACCTCGCGCTTGCCTTATTATGGTGGGTGGGTAGGGACAAGGGTGGTGGGTGGATTGTGGGTGGATGCTGGGGGGTGGGGGGGGAGTAACATAGTTGTGTGAGCGCAGAAGCTCCATCTCTCAAGTCCTGCTGTGGGAGCGCTGTGTCTCGATATACTGTATTTGACCCGAGCGGTGTGGCGGGATTCAGGGATGACCCTTCATCCACGAGGTGCCAAGATAGCAGAGACAATAAATGAGTTTAGATGGGCGTGGGATGGTGTGTGTGTGGGGTGTAAGAAAGAAAAGGAAGGTAAGTCAATCGTATAATGAGATATATATTTTCACTTTTAGGCGTCTTCGTGGCAAGCACAAATTTAATGACTTTTCACCAACAACTTGTTAATATATTGCGAATAAATCACTAAATGGGTGTCTTTCAAACAACCAAATCCAGCCGTCACGGGGTCTTGTACCTAGAACTTTTTGGCTTAGGATGAATAAAAACTTCATTTACCTTGTCAGCTGATGGATTTTTGTGACACGGATCGCGGTTATGGTGTGGTCCGCTTCCTTGCATATAATTCGCAACCCTTCTTTGCCCTTTGCTGGCGCAGTAGTAATAGGCGGGCGCAAGACATCACTGCAAGTAGTAATTTATTCACGATTTACCACCAGGTAATATATCAAAACAAATCAGTAATATCTACATAAGAATTAAAAACAAATTCACGACATCTCAACAAGTGATGTGATAAAATTAATTAGTAATAAATATATGCTAGTATTAAAAGCAAATTCATGATATATCATCAAGCGATACATTAAAAGAAATTAGTAATAGTTCTACAAATATTAAAATCAAATTCTCAGTAAAGCTGCTGCTAATACCCATTTATTCAAATAATTATATTCTTTTTGATTAAAAAGTAAACCTGGACTCTGTAGCATCGTCATATTCATCATCGTAATTTCATTTCATCGACACTAACATTAATAACAAAGAAAATTATAATTTTAAGAGCAATTATATTGACAATAGAGATAACGACGATGACGACGATGGTGCTGAAGAAGACGACGACGACGACGACGACGACGATGATGATGGTGATGATACATTAAAAAAAATCATAATTATCATCATTATCGCCATCATAATCGTCATCATGATGACGATGTATTTCTTTAAAAAACAAATAATGATTATCATCATTATTACAAATATCATCACCATTGGAATTATCATTGTTATAGTTACTGTTTTATTATGAGGGTATTGATAACCAAATGACAATCACAGCGTACAGAGAAGATGATTTACGATAATTTGGCCAGAACGGAGGGGGGATGGTTGTGATATATATATATATATATATATATATATATATATATATATATATATATATATGCAGAGTCCACTAGGAAAAGGAAAAACACACGGAGTCCGAGCGCTTTCGTGATATATTCACATTATCAAGGAGTACAGAAAGATGAGAACAAAAAAATGGAGATACAGAGTATAAATAGGACAAGAGAGACATTTACCCACTTCTCCGAAGCCTGAAAGCTCAGGTTGGGTCACTCGGTGAGGTCATGGAAGCATATCATTATTACATTAACTTTTAAAATATGTACTATTTATATTACTGACAATATATGGATCTAATTTATATAATCCTAAACTATTATTAATGAGTTGGTCATAATTGCATTTGATAATTCCTGACTCTATGATATTTCTTTCTGTTATATTCTTACATTGTATAATTTTTGAAGCATTTTTCCAGTCAAAAGGATGGTCAAATTCACAAACATGTTTAAAAAGTGCACTAGATTCTTGGCCCTTTTTTATGCTGTTTTTATGCTGTTTAATCCTAACCTCTAATTCTTTTCCTGTTTGACCTACATAATATTTGTCACATTTACTACAAGGTATTTTATATACACAGCCTGTAGAATTGTCAGGGGAATTCTTTATGAGAAGATTTTTTAGAGTTGTGTTGTTCTTGAAGGCTACATTTACATTGAAATTTTTAAGAATATTAGGAATCTCTATAAGATTTTCATTAAAAGGAAGTACAAGTAAATTCTTTTTCTCAAACTTTTGTTTTGGTTCCCCTTTATAGAATGTCCTTTTTTCTTTTTTTCTTTTTGAGAGAGAGAGAGAGAGAGAGAAAGAGAGAGGGAGAAAGAGAGAGACAATACAATTATGATGATCAGAAGAATTCGGCGCAGAAATTTAGAAAAGATTGGGAAAAAGTAGAAGAAGAAGGAAGTGTAGAAGAAAAAGGAGGGAGAAGAAGAGGAGGAAAATTATGAACAGCGTCAACACCGGGTAGCTAAAGAGGAGAAACATAAAGTTGAAATATGGGGTCATAAAAGAAGAAGAACGAAGAGACAGAAGAGATAGAGATGGAGGAGAAGGAGGAGGAGGAAGAAGAGGGAGAAGAAAGAGGAGGAGGTGGAAGAAGATAAAGACAGGGAAGTGAAGAATGAGGACAAAGATAAGGACGAGGAAGGAATAAGAGGAGAAGGAAGAGGACAAGGGGTGGAAGATAAGGAGATGGAAATAGCAGAAGAGGAAAAGGAGGAGGTAAAGGAGAAGGAGGAGGAAGAAGAGTAGGAGGAGCAGAAGGAGAAATAGGTGTTGGTGGTAGCAGAGGGAAAAGGCCTTAAAATGAAATATGAGAGTAAAGTTTAGGAAGGGGAAGGGGATAGAGAAAGAGGAGGGGGAGAAAAGGGAGAAAGAAGAAGAGGAAGAAGAGAAGAGGAGGACAGGAGGATCAGAGGGTAAGGTAGAAACAGGATCAGGTACAGGAAAGATGAAAAAAGTAGAAAGAATAGAAGAAAAAGGACGAGAGGGAGGAGGAGGAGGAGGAGAAGGAGGATGTGGAGGATTAGATGAAAAAAAGAGAAGAACAAATTAAGAAAAAGAGGAAAAGGACCAAAAGAAGAAGTAGAGGAGGAGGAAGAGGAGGAGATGTAGAAATAGAAGAAAAAATTAAGAATGGAGTGAAAGAAAATGGAACGATCGTTAAAAAGTAAAATAAAAAGAAGAGGAAGAGAGGACCTTGAGAAACGGAGAAGAAAGAAAACGGGAGAGGAAAGATCTCGAGAGGAAAAGAAAACGGAAAACAGGGAATAGAAAGAAGACTAATGACGGACCCCATTGAAGAGAAAAAGGCCACACAGAGTCCGAAAGGTAAAATGAAAAGAGTGGGAAAGAGAGTGACAAGGAAAAATGGAGATCAGAGAGGGTATGACAGTTGGAGAAGCAACAATAGGAGTTAGGTAAGTATCAGAAAGGAGGTGGGGCCAAAGTTCTCTTTAACCATCTCACAAACATGTTCATATATATATAACCATATTTAAACTCATACCCATGCTCATAATCATAACCATACATTTACAGTAACACTCATACAGTCACAATCATATTCACACTCATCCTCAGGTTCATTCACAATCGCAGTCGTTCCTGCACTAACTCTTGCACTCTCATACACTCACATTTACTCACACACACTCAGTCACACATACATTCACGCCCACATACAGTCGTACTCACACTCACTCTTATCCACACACACACACACACACACACACACAACTCTTGCTCACATTCACAAGACTCTCTCACACTGAGTTTGAGTCCCCGCCTAAGGCTGAAAAGCATCAAGGCACTGCAAGCCGGCACCACAGTTATGGTGGGCAAGAATTTGCGTAACTGCACGTTTGTGTGTGTGTGTGTGTGTGTGTGTGTGTGTGTGTGTGTGTGTGTGTGTGTGTGTGTGTGTGTGTGTGTGTGTGTGTGTGTGTGTGTGTGTGTGTGTGTGTGCGTGTGTGTGTGTGTGCGTGTGTGTGTGTGTCTGTGTGTCTGTGTGTAAGCTCACAGCTTGACCCATCCACAGCGCCATCTATGAACTCTGAGCTCTCTTCCGGGAGTGAAACAGCTATCGATCCTGAGACCATGGTGGTGAATCACACATTGAATACATACAATCACAATCATACTCAGCCTCTCTCATCTGAAATGTCACTCCTGTAGTGAAGGGACGAAGATGTAGGAGAATGATCTATGGAAAATGGGAAAACGGAAGAGATGAGATAAAAGATAAAGAGAAAAAAAAAATACAAAAGAGAGTGAGTACCGGAACGAACATCAAGATTCGATCAACGAATGAAGAAGAGAAAGAGGAGAGAATAAATGGAAACAAAAGAGGAAAAGATAAGGGACAGATATTGGAGGGAAAAGGGGGACAAACCAAGAAGAGCAAACGGAAGACAAAAAAAAAAAGTACCAGAAAGATAGTGTGAGAGAAATATTGATAATGAGAGAGAGAGAGAGAGAGGAAGAGAGACAGAGAGACACACACACACACAGAGAGAGAGAGAGAGAGAGAGAGAGAGAGAGAGAGAGAGAGACAGGGAAGAGAAAGAGACAGAGAGAGACAGGGAAGAGAAAGAGAAAGAGACAGAGAAAGAGACAAAGAGAGAGAGACACACA
Source organism: Oratosquilla oratoria (assembly GCF_046742065.1). Lineage (NCBI taxonomy): Eukaryota > Metazoa > Arthropoda > Malacostraca > Stomatopoda > Squillidae > Oratosquilla > Oratosquilla oratoria. The sequence goes on from NC_134790.1 coordinate 23,277,883, forward strand.
GAGAGACAGAGAAAGAGAGAGAGAGAGGGGAGAGAGAGAGAGAGAGAGAGAGAGAGAGAGAGAGAGAGAGAGAGAGAGAGAGAGAGAGAGAGATAGAGAGGGAGGGAGAGAGTGGAGAAAAAAGTTGGGCAAATGAACAAGCTCTGCGACAGAAATAGAATGTCACAAAAACACATTTACAAAAATAATAAGAAAAACTGGAGTAAATGAGAAGAGGCTGTAAAATCAAAGAAAGATGAAGAATTAGAAACAAATTGGAGAAATGAATGGACAGAGAGGGAAGAGGAGAGGAACATGGAGAGAACACAGACAAATCAAAACGAATCAAACCGAACGACAAATGATCTTCAATGTGAGTGAAATATAAGGATATGAAACGATACGAGTAATATAGAAACAAAAAAAGAAACACAAGTGTGATCGAACCAAGAGAAGGACACAGAACACAAACTAAATGATCAAGTGAACGCAGTGAGAAAATGAACACGCGAGAAGAAATATGTGTAATAAAAAAAAATGCTATTGAGGTGTACGGTGGGAGGAACGTGTATAGAGAAATGGAAGACAAGATGAAGCCTGAAAACAAAAGAGAATCAGAACAATGTGTTGGGAATGTAGAGCACAAAGGATCCGATTCAATTACTCGGGTTTACATATAGCTATGAAGGATGGGATTCTTTTGTGGAGAATTTAAACCTTTATTTAAAAAAAGTAAACACATAAGCCTTTCTATATTTTTTGAAAGATGACGTCACACTTTCCAAATAATATGTATGATAAAGACGACGTCACTATTAAAGATGCATCACTAGATAAATAAATGAAAATAGACAAGAAAGAAATATATAATATTCATTATGGCAAGATGGCTCTGTACACTTGGTATGATCATTTTATTCTATTTTTCAGAATTTCGTCTTCTCTATTTGTGGAATGCAGAAACAGACTTGTTGACACATACCTACCCATGTGCACGCACGCACAAACTCGAACACACACACATACACACACACACACACACAGACATACACACACACACATACACACATACACACACTATTTCTAATAACCTAGGTATGATAACTGGAGTGTAATGGTCGGGAAACGACGAGCGTTGCTCATTTCCTATATAATACAATTAGATAAACACACATACACACACACACACACACACACACATGCTCACACAAGCACGCACAGACACACACATGCTCACACAAGCACACACACACACACACACATGCTCACACAAACACACACACGCACACGCAAACACACACAGACACACACGAACACACATACACACACATATACATAAACACACACACACCACACACACACACACACACAAACATACATAAACACACACACACCACACACACACACACATACGCACGCACGCACACAAACACACATATGCACACGCAAACACACACGCATACACACACAAACACATACATACACGCACACACACATACATACACCACACATACATACACACGCACACACACACACACATGCACACGCACACACACACAGACACACACACATGCGTACATACACAAGCACACACACACACACACACACACACACACACACACACACACACACACACACACACTATTTTTAATAACCTAGGTATGATAACTGGAGTGTAATGGTCGGGGAACGACGAGCGTTGCTCATTTCCTGTATAATACAATTAAACACACACACACACACATATGCTCACACAAGCACACACACACACACACACACACACATGCTCACACAAACACACACACGCACACGCAAACACACACACGAACATACATACACATACACACCACACACACATACGCACGCACACACACATGCACACGCAAACACACACACACAGACACATACATACACGCACACACACACATACACACATACGCACACACACACATGCACACGCAAACACACACATGCATATATACACAAGCACACACACACACACACGCAAATATATACACAGACACATGCACACGCAAACACACACACAGACACACACGCACACACACATATATATACACACACATACACACGCACACACAAACACACATGCACACGCAAACACACACACAGACATACACACATACACAGCACACACACACATATACACACGCACGCACACACACACAAACATACACGCACACACATATACACACGACTCGGTGGCGCGGTTGGTAGAGTCTCCGACTGTCACTACGGCGGTCCGTGTTCGAATCCTGCCCAGGGCTGAAATAATTTCAATATCGCTGCGCTTTGAGTCGTTACTCCAGCTCTCGTGGGCTGGGAGTTGGGGGGGGTGCGTGTAAGGTCACAGCATTACCCATATATCAGTCATACGAGCTCTGAGCTCTCTTCCGGTAGGGAAATAGCTGTCGATCACGAGTTGAGCACGTGATCAAAAGACCAAGGTGAATACACACGCACACACACACACAGAAAAAATATAAATTTTCATTAGTGCTGTAATTAAAGCTTACTATAGTGATAGTTTATTATGATTTTTCCTACCAATGTTTAAAAAAATACCTTTGCTGGCTTTGAAATACAAACACTGAACTGGTGTGTGTCAACACACTCAAGGTCACACGTGCAGAGAGAGAGAGAGAGAGAGAGAGAGAGAGAGAGAGAGAGAGAGAGAGAGAGAGTGAGAGAAATCCTAGCTTCAGCTTTTTACTCTTTTCCAGCAAAGTATTTCCCATGAGCTGTCCACCAGACTCGCCCACAGGGCCTTCTCTAAGCTGAATAAGATAGTATGCCGTCATATATATACATATTGGTATAGGAGAGGCAAATAAGTGGTAGGGACAAGTAGTGCGTTACCCAAAAATCTGGGGTGCATTTTCGTCAGATTTTTCGGTAACATATTACCTGTCCGACGGCAACGCGCCCACCTCTGTGTATGTGTGTGTGTGTGTGTATATATATATATATATATATATATATATATATATATATATATATATATATATATATACATATGTGTGTGTGTGTGTGTGTGTGTGTGTGTGTGTGTGTGTGTGTGTGTGTGTGTGTGTGTGTGTGTGTGTGCGCCCGCGCGTGTGTGTGTCAACTCGATTATCCAGTGCAAAGAGTGTCCATGAGCCCTCATAGCAATGATCGGGCTCATCAGCCATCAGAGAGCCCACCAGCAGTAGAAATGATTACCTGGAAGGACAGACTTCTCGGGCACTAGAAACTACCGCCGACGATGGTAACACAGATTTTTTTTTTTTTTTTTTTTTGGGGGGGTGGGGGACAGTGACCCCCGACAAGAAACAGTTCTTTCCTCGGTCTCTCTTAAACCGACTAAAATCGTTCTGTGTTAGGAAAGAGCAAAATCTTTGGGCAGGACGTCATGTCCTTGAGGATTAATTGCCCCAAACTCAATTTGGCTAACTGGCGGGGGAGAAGGCACTTTGCCTTGTCCAATCCATTTCCACCATCTCATCTTCCTTCTCGTCCAATTTTCTTCCTTTCCTTTGCCTCCCTACCCCCGAACTCGTCGAAAAGTCGCCGACTTGACGAAGAATATTCATTTCGTTAACCTTGCTTTGTAAAACTTTATATTTACCTAAGACACTAAATGTATTAAGTCACTTTACTCGGCTTCCACAGATTTATTCTACTTCTTGTCCTCGAATCAGTTTTATACTCGTGCTCGCGAGTTTGCGTGTGTGTGTGAGTGATTCACCAATACGGTCGTGGATCACGTGCTGGATTCGTGATCAACAGTTATCAATTACACTCCAGAATGAGATGTCCGATCTATGGGTAATGCTGTGACCTTACACACACACACACACACACACACACACACACACACACACACACACACACACACACACACACACACACACACTGACAACTCCCCGCTCACAAGAATGCCGGCTTGCATCGCAGCGATGCTGAAATGATTTCAGCCCTGAGCTGGAATCGAACTCGGGCCGCTGAATTAGCTGTCGAGAACGATGTGTGTGTGTGTGTGTGTGTGTGTGTGTGTGTGTGTGTGTGTGTGTGTGTGTGTGTGTGTGTGTGTGTGTGTGTGTGTGTGTGCGTGTATGTGTGCGTGTATGTGTGTGTGCGTGTGTGTATGTGCGTATGTGTGTGCGTATGTGTGTGCGTATGTGTGTGTGTTTGTGTGTGTACGTGTGTGTGTGTATGTGTGTCAGCGCGCTCTGTAATTTTCTGGTAGACTGAGAACGAAGTCGAGGGCGATGACGATGCAGAAGGACGGAAAGTAAATAAAAAATACATAAATATATAAATGGAATACATAAATAAATATATACCCAAATAAATAATTAATAAATAAATTTATAATAATAATGATAATGATGATGATGATAATAATAATGATGATGATGATAATAATGATGATGATGATAATAATGATGACAATGATAATAATAATAATAATAATGGTGATGATGATGATGATAATATATGATGATGAAAAAACATTGAATAGTATAAAACAAAACAGAATAAATAAAACAAATAAAAACGAAAAAAAAATCCAACCAATTCCTGAGGACCCCAAAGAATTTTAGGGAAGGGAGGAGGGAAGAGGGAAGGAACAAGAGAAAGAAGGTACGGAAGGAAGGAGAAAAGGAAGAAAGGAAGGAGAGAAGAAAGAAAAAAAATGAGCACTTTTATTGCTAATAAAAACTTGTACCTAAACTCTGGCTGTCGCCAGGCGATTTTATTCATATAAAGGATCCTCGTTTTAATATAAAGGTCATACCAAGGCCTGATGTATGCTTTGACTTGGTCACCTTCCATATAAGCTGTAAAAATGCATAAGTAGGTATAAAGGAGAAGACAAGAGAGTGAAGAAGCAAAGAAGTAAGAAATTAACATAAATCGACAATAAGATTAACAAAGATAATAAAAGATGAAAGAAATGAGGGGTAGGAAAGAGAGTAGGGGGAGAAGGGAAGAGGGGAGGACGTGGGAGGAGGAGGGGGACAGCGGTCAAATCCGACGTAATAAATGACCCTGAAGTAGAGGTCAAAATGGGTGAAAAAAGGAACAAATTAGATTGGAGCAAGACATCAATAAGGAACGGGAGAAAAGTCGAATCTTCAATGAAAAGAAGAGCCGAGATAAACAATGGCCTGACCCACAGATTTTTTTTTTTTGAGAGAGAGAGGGGGAATTTGTGTGTATGTGTATTTGTGTGTGTGTGTGTGTGTGTGTGTGTGTGTGTGTGTGTGTGTGTGTGTTTGTGTGTGTGTGTTTGCGTGTGTATATGTCTGTGTATGTATGCGTGTGTGTGCACATAAGTGTGTGTACATGTGTACCCTTCTGTAACCACATGTAACCCTTAAATAATGTGTAAACGCTTCATAAGCTATAAACCAGTCACATTCACATTACACGTGACCAAGGATGTCTACGTGACTAATGGTACAGTCCTAAGGTGACAAAAACTCCCTCTTGCTGACACCAGCACAGATACCACTGCCCTAGTACATTTCCACACAGGATAGAAAGTTACCAGAGCCAAATGCCGGATTTAGACATTTACATCTTAAACATTCTTAAACCTTTAAGAAAACACAATCATAATCAGATATCGATCCACCACAACCAGAAACATTTACTAATATTAACTAGATTCCTTGTATGATGCCAAGTCTAGGAATATTACTGAGAGAATATAGAATGTAAACACTAGATGTAAAACTCATGTATAAACGCTGACTATGCATTTAGTGTATAAAAACCTCATCCCTCGGTACGTCGAGCGGCACTCTGTACTTATCCGTGTACGAGTGACCTACTTGCTTGGAGCGCCGTACATCCCTTTCGTTCTACCGTGAATAAATCCAAGAAAGCCCCCTGCAGATTTTATCTTAACTCCCGCCAAGTACCGTATAGCCAAGGCACAAAAGCCGGCTATACATGTGTATGTGTGTGTTCGCATATGTGTGCATGTGTGTGTGTGTGTGTGTGTGTGTGTGTGTGTGTGTGTGTGTGTGTGTGTGTGTGTGTGTGTGTGTGTGTGTGTGTGTGTGTGTGTAAACATGCACATCTCTTTATCTTGTCTTTCTCCCGTTTGACCATCCTCCCTTTTTTATTTCTTCTCTTTTTCCATTTCCATCCCCCACATGCATCTCTTCTTTTATTCCTGCGAGTCTAATTACACTTCTTGCGACGATTTCTGAAAGAAATTTGGAGATTAATCTTGAGCTTAAACTGACGAATATCTACCTTCCTTCACACACACACACACACACACACGCACACGGATACACACATACAATTCTCTGCTCTGATACCTTTCTCTCAACTAAATAAAATTATCCGGTTTTCAGCAGAATAATTAGAGCTTAAAAATGGGTCCACACTGTGTCTCATGCAGATCCGACTATGCATTTAGAAGTTCGTTAAAAAAAGGGGGGGGGGACAAAGTACTGGAAATGGGCATTAGCGGCAAAAGGCAATCCTTAAACTATTCCTTGAGAATTGAACCCATTACAAAAGCAAAAGAGGAGAAAGACATATCAGCAGGATTGTGGGAGAGGCATATGGAGTAATGCATTAGATTAAAGTGGCGTTCTACTATATGACAGAAGAGATGATAAAAAACTCACAGAAACCCTGATACGTCCAAGACTGGAAAATACGTCAGTAGTATGGTCCCCACACAGAGTGAAGGATATAAGCAAGATTGAGAGAATACAAAGTGCAGCAAGCAAACTGGTCCCCATCCTAGCAGATAAACCATATGAGGAAAGACTAAAAGTACTGGGTCTACCAACTTTGAAAGATCGAAGAGAAAGAGGTGATATGATTGCAGTATGCACTGACAGAAGAGATCTCGTTATTAAAGATGGGAGAGCTTTAAGAGGTCAAAGGAGTAAATGAAGAAATGCCACATGTATAAAGGATGTGAAGAAATAGTTTTCCATATAGATGTATAAGTGTGTGGAACAGCTTAGAAGGTGATATATCCCATGCTCAAACAATACATACGTTCAGATCTAAATATGATAATTGTAAATCAAGTATATAGATTAAGTGGGAGGTGTACATGAATTTGAGTCTAGGTATGTTAGAAAATTAGAGAACTGGATACGGGACCCAACGAGCGTTGCTCCTTTCCTGTATACTACAATTAGGTAAATACAAACATAAACACGCAAAAACTTACACGCACGCACGCACACACACACACACACACACACGCACACACACGCACACATGGATACAAACAAGATTTAGGGAAAAGAGAGTAGTGGTCTCATTGATTTCCAACCATTCAGACAAAACGTGCGAAGAGAAATTAAGAATAAAGTAGCAGCCGCTATTGGAAGACAGAAGAGAAAAGTGTGACTCGAAGGGGAAAAATGCTCTGGTCATTAAAGAGAGTAGATCAAAGTGACAGAGAATATCGCTTGACGAGATCCACGGCCCCGTTAGAGCAAAATGGAAAAGCCCTCATGTTCAATGGACAGTTTGACATACAGAAGCGTCAACTCCTCAAGTGGCTTAGGTGACGATAAAACCCAAGCCACGCTCCCGGACTGAAGAGCTTCCATTCATACTACAAACCGTTATCTCCCCCACATAGTGGGGCAGATAAGCCAACAAACGTGCACTTTATAACTGCTCAGTGTTGAGTGTGCCGAGGTATGCTTGTACTATTTCTGCGTTACGGCTTGTGCATGTACGAGTATTTATTATGTCGTCTTCGTAAGAAAAGATTTGTATTTCTAAGGTGTGGGGTTTGGGTATATTGTGCATGTATAGAATAAAGAGTGTGGGGGATAGAACTGATCTCTGTGGTACACCGTTCCTCATGTTTCTGGTGTACGATGATTGGCCATTATATGTAGGTTTCTTCGTCTGTGTGGCTCTTGTTATGTCTGGACATGTGCTTGAGAGTGTGACTCTTTGCGTGCTTGTGAACACTTTCAATGAATACAATTTTGGTCACCCCAGCATCCCGGAAGGCAGGCGATCAGTCCTTAGTCCTCCTAGCGTCCTGAGTGTCTAGTGCGTAATTCACACATGGTCTTGGATTATGTGTTGGACTCATGATCGACAGCTACTACACCCCCGGATGAGAGCCCAGAGCTCATGTATGACCGATCTATGAGTAATGCTGTGACCTGACACATACACACACACATATAACTCCCCGCCCACGCAGCGCAGCGATACTGAAATTATTTCAGCCCTGGGCGGGATTCGAACTCAGACCGGTGGGTTAGCAGTTCCAAACAATACCATTGCGCCATCGAGCCGTGTGTGTGTGAGTGTACATATGTTTGTGTTTGTGTGTGAGGGGTTCCATCTGAACATCATGAAAATTAATAGGAACAATCCAATAACGATCAATAGTCTCCCAAACTATCGTAAATTCTTCCCAAGAAACCGAAAGAAATATTATTCAAGAACTACTCCATATATAGTTATATATACTTCATCATTAATCTTTACAGTGATATATACCTTCCTGCTAACACTCAGGGCTGTTTTCCCCCCCACATTCTACCTCCATTCTCCATTCGAATAACTAGAATATAATTTCTCGAAGAACATTTGAACATGTCTTAACATTCGCACAGGTTTATAATTCTCTTAGTTCATCATTCAGTTCTGCTATATATGACGTAAAGAGAATTTGGTAATTGGAGATTTGAAAATTCAAATACTGTAACCGAAGTCGTTTCTACTCAAACCAACTCTCAACTGTCGTTGATGGAGAAGTCTGTGGAAGCCAATTTTGAAAATCCCTTTAGTCTGCCTCATTTTGAGGTACCAAGCCTTATGTAACTACGTTTTTTATTTATTCTCTATTGGCCCATTCATACGGACACAATGACAACGTTTTAGCCTCAAATCCCTTTGACTTGGAACGGCCGAAGAAAAGGTACGTCTCATTCAAGAATTTATGTTACCTACGCTTCGCAAATGGTCTATACCTGTTTCATTTGGTTTTTCCCGCAAGCTTTATGTCTAACGCAGGAATTCCAAAGCCGTGTAATACACGTAAGGAAGTCTGTAGTTTTCATGTTCTTGTCAAATCGTAACCGCTAGTTGTGGATAACAGTGTGTTGTGTGTCAATGGGCCTTTGTAAAATTACTATGTAATGTACCATGTATGCATCTCCCATATGTAATGTCAGACGTATATTTATGCAATGCCTTCTATATGGCAACATTTTACGTGACGGTTAAATTTCCTCAGTTGATGTTCGCTCGAACGT
>NC_134790.1:23297139-23312139 GCF_046742065.1 Oratosquilla oratoria
GACATCACCTATAGCAATGCTTCTCAAACGAGTGAGGCTAGTTTCTACTAATTAGGAAGCTCATTCTAAGTTATCTTGTTTAGAATGATTAGAGAATCGTTTCGGAGAGTCTTCTTAGAATTCTATGTATGATAATATTTTCATTAGATTACTTAATTGGCCTCGTTTGACAGATGTACCGCCTAAGTCAAACTCCCCGCCTGATAATGTCCTCGGAGCGAATCGCGGCCGACGCGAAGCCGGCCGCTTAAGGCTAGAAGAAGGACCGCGGGGGTCCGCTTCCGTCTCACCGAGTAAGTAAAGAGACGATGAGAAGTTTGCAGGAGTGACGTGGCAGAGGATGGCGTGGTCGTGAATATCATGGAATGCTATGAAGGAGGCCTTTGTTCAGCAGTGGACTCAGGATGGCCCATTTGATTGATTGATTGACTTAATTGGCCTAGCGGCTTAGGACGTCGTTACTTGCGGCGAAGGTCGAGGGGATGGTGGTTCGAACCCTGCCACCGGCAAAGTTGAGCCAAGGGCATGGTGCATTAAATTTCACGTTACAGAGTCCTCTATAATGGGCACCGTCCTAGCCTCCGAAATGTGACGTTAAACCATATCATCATCAGAGTTTGATATGAGTCTTCCAGGGCAATCTCCTGAAGAAGCGTGTGTCAATATTAGCCTCATTTTTTCTCCGTTATAGAATTTTCAGTGAAATAATTTTCAAATTCGCTTATGTTTTCATTAATGAGATATTTTGGGTATCTTTTAATTTCATATAACATTCATATACCAAAAGGCCTTTTCCAAATTATAAGGAAAGTAGCCAAACAAGGCACAAACTCACACACCCATCCCATATTTATTTGTTTTCCTTTCCATCTTAGCTCCTTGTGAATGAAGGACCATCCCTGACCCCTTTCCCACTCCCCAACTACCTGGGGATATTCACGACAACTGGGGTCAAGTGGACATAAAAAAAAAAATAAAAAAATCCAATTTTCGTATTTGCGATTAATTCGGTTTAACGTGGCAAACTCCCTCTATCAGGAGATTAGGACGGTACCCCTTAACAGATGACTTTGTAGCGTGTAATTTAATGAACTATGTCCTTGGTCCAACTCGCTGGCGGCAAGGTTCGAACTGCCGTCACCTCGGCCTCCGCCGCAAGTAGCGACGCTCTAACCCGCTCGGCCACCAAGCATCCTCATATTTGTGGGAGTTTATGATATGGGGGTCTATTGTGAAGTACTCTGGGATGAACTTTACGATGGCTGTGTTGTGGGATGATAGAGGCAGAGTTCAAATGTTCGAGTACCATGTTCAGCCCCTTTTTATTTAATGATTTGGATGGAGTGAACATGAAGGGGCGACCAAGGATGAGATGGATGGATGGGGTAGAAGAGGCGTTGGGAAAGAGGAGGATGTCTGTTGAGAAACGGAGAAGACAGATAGGGGCGAGTGGAGAGAGGTTGTGTATGGATGATATTGTGATGCATGGAAGGGAGTGGGTGGTGGATGGGGGTCCTCTGTATGTTCAGTTTCTTGTCTGTCTTCGTTGTCAGTTTTGTTGATGTGTTGTTTGGGGGTCATGTCAGTATCAAAGGCGAGGTCCAGAATTCTATCTTATTTTTCATTTATCTACTTTATTTTTTCCCTCAGTGAGAAAAGTTTTCTGTTTAATATGTGTCAACGCTGCACTTCATCACACTGCAATATCAATACAGTATGTAGCATGTGTCATGTTTCAAAAAGATATATGATTTTTGAGTGACGTGCTGAACTCTGCATATTTCTTTCTCGCAAGTCATCAGAGTCCACAGAAGAGTCCACAGAAGACCCAAAGTTCCTACCTGGCATTGAAGTCGGAGAACAAAAGTGAGGACCTCAGTCGCAGCTAAGCGCCTCCTGGTGCGATAAGACACAAATGGAGTTCGTGTTTAATTGGCATGCGAGGCTTCGTCCTCACATGGAGTTTCCTTTGATAGACAAATTACGTTAACCGTGGCCTGGTGGTTAGTCTTTCCTGATCCTTGATCTAATTTTTTCCGGCTAACCTCGTTGTAAGGTGTATAGGACCATTTGGTATATGCAAATACGTTTGTATTTTTTACTTGCATACATATATCAGAAGTTTTATTCCCCCTTACAAGGGAGGTAGCCAAAAGACAAAGGCATAGAAACCACTCCCACCCATTCCATCCCTTTCATACTCCACTCCCCTCTACCCTCTTCCCTCCCTCTTATCTTGGCACCTCCTGGATGACGGGTCATCGCTGCTTCTTGTCCACTGCCCTGGGTCAGAAGCAGTGTCACAAGACACAGCACATCCACAGCAAGGCAGCTTCATTAATTCGGAACCCCCCCTCTCCGTCCCCTCACGCAGAAAAGGAGAAGACGGGGAGAAATCCCTTCGGGCAGCATCAAATTATTTCTCATACATACTCCCTCACCCCCATCCCCACCCACTCCCCCTCATGCATCACAGCATCATCCATACACAACCCTTCTCCATTCACCCTTATCTTCTGTCCTCTCCCGACCTTCCTCAACAGACATTCCCCTCTTTCCCAATGCCTCTTTTACCCCATCCATCCATCTCATCCTAGGACGTCCCCTCATGTTCACTCCTTCCATTTCTGCCTTCCACACCTCTTTTACTAATCTTTCTTGACTCATTCTTTCCATGTGTCTAAACCATCCTAATAATCTTTCATCAACCCTATCTACCAGCTCCCTTTCCACCCGTTCTCCTCCTCACCTCCTCATTTCTCACTCTATCTAGCCTAATAACCCCTATTATACTTTTCAGTCATCTCATCTCAAACACATTCAAACTCCTTCTCTCTTCCTCTCTTATGTCCCATGTTTTTGCCCCGTACAGTGCTGTCGGCACAATCACTCCTTCATACAATCTCCTCTTAGCATCCATTCCCAAATGTCTATTTCTCATTACACTTTTTAATCCACCAAGGCATTTACTCGCTTCTCTCAATTTACCTTCTACCTCTACCCCCACCCCTCCCTTTCCTGCCACATTCGCACCAAAGTATCTGAAACTATCCACTTCCTCCAGTCTCTTTCTCTTAATACTCACTTCCAGCCTGCTGCCACTCTCTCCCCTTGTACATCTCATCACCTTACTTTTACCCACATTTATCTTCAACTTCCTTCTTTCACACACCTTCCCAAACTCTGTCACTAACTTCCTCAATCCTTCCTCTGATCCTGCTACAAGCGCAGTGTCGTCAGCAAACAACAACTGGCTTATTTCCCACTTTTCTCCATTTTCTTTAACCATATCCAATCCCCTTGCATTCACCTCTCGCACCACACCATCCATGTATAAATTAAACAGCCAGGGCTACAGAACACATCCCTGACGAAGTCCCACCTTTACCTCAAACCACTCACTCTCTCCATTTCTAATTCTAACACAAGCTTTACTACTCTTGTAAACACTCATGAATGTTCTTAACAGCTTTCCTCCTATTCCATATATCTGCAATTTCTCCCACAGTGCCTTCCTGTCTACCCTGTCATAAGCCTTTTCCAAATCCATAAAAGCCCAAAAAATATCCTTACCTTTTCCTAGCTTTCTCACATATCTCTCTTACCACAAAAATCTGATCTACACAACCCCTACCTGTCTTAAGATCACACTGTTCCTCACCAATTACTCCCTCTGTTCCTCTCCTAATCCTCTCAATCAAGATCCTCCTATAAGTCTTCCCAAATACACTTAACAAGCTAATCCCTCTAAAACTACTGCACACACACTTGCCCCCCTTTCCCTTGTAAAGTGGAACTATACAGGCACTCCTCCAGTCCTCTGACACTATACCCTCTCTTAAACAAACATTGAATAACCTCACCAACCAATCCACTATAACTGTACCTCCTTTTTTCAGACATTCTGCAAAACATCCATCCAACCCAGGTGCCTTACCTGCTCTCATCATCTTAGCTGCTGCTTTCACTTCATCTTTCCTTATTCCTCCTCCATTTTCCTCACTCATCACTCTCATTTTCTTAGCGATTCCCACTGCAGCTATCTTTCCCTCCCTATCTTCCTTCACATTTAGTAACTCCCTAAAACACTCAGACCACCTTCCTCTCACTGCTTTCTCTTCCACTATCATCTCTACATCTGCATCTATTACCTTTTCTTCTCTACTTGATTCGCCTCCTCTTCCTCCCTTAGTTTTTTTCCAAAACATTTTTTTTATTACTTTCAAAGGTTTCTCTCATACTCTTACCCCATTTCATATCTGCTCACCTCTCTGCCTCCTCTATCTTATGTTTTACTTCTCTTCTCTTTACTTTGTACCTCTCTTACGATTCCCTCATCTTAATTTGTAACCAATCTATGAAAGCCTGCTTCTCCTCTACACCCTTCTTTGCTTCCTCACCCTACCACTCACTACCCTTTCTTCTATTTCCTCCAGTCCTCCTTGTTCCACACACCATCTCTGCACACCTTATGACTCCCTCCTTGAACCATCTCCATTCCTATCCACTCTTACTTCCACTCTATCCTTCAATCCCTCCCACTCCTCTCTCAGCTTCCTATTATACTCCTCTTCCTTTTCTTTCTCACTTAAGCAGTTCACTCTAAGTACCTCCCTAATGTCTGCCCTTTTCCTCTTTCTCCACCTATTCTATATTCTCAACTTACTTTCCACCAACAATGATGTGATATTCCCCCACTCTCCCCCTAAGAACATGTACATCCTTAACTCTTCCTACTATACTCCTGGTTACCTCTATATAGTCCATTAACACTCTATCTACTCCCCTTCCATCCACCACCCTCTCCCATGTGTACTTATGCTAGATTTTTTTCCTATGCACTGTATTTGCTATCATCAACTCTCTTTCGAGGCACATCTTCACCATCAACTCTCCACTACGATTTTTACCTGGAACTCCATACTTCCCAATCACTCCGTCTATTGGTTCATTTCCTACCCTAGCATTAAGGTCTCCCAATACAACTACATTGACATTTCTTCCTAATCCTTCTATACAACCACTTAAATCCATCCAAAAAGCCTCCCTTTCCTCTACGCTCTTCTCACTACCGGGCCCATACGCTCTTACAAAAACCCACCAGATAATTCACATAACTTGAGTGGTCTTCAATAACCTCCTTAGCCTTGCAAATTTTTGTTTATAATTTTTTATCTATTTACCTGTTCATATAATAATCTATTTATTTACTAATTTCTTTTTCTACAAACTTATTCAATTGTATTCACTTCAAGGAAAAAAGCACTTGCAGTTACATAATTTGAAAAATATGTATTTGTATATGTATATATATATATATATATATATATGTATATATATATATATATACTGTATATGTATATACATTATGTATATATAAATATATACATACATTATGTATATATAAATATATGTATATATATATATATGTATACATTTATATATATATATATATATATATATACATGTATATATATATATATATGTATATATTTATATATATATATATATATATATATACATGTATATATATATATATGTGTGTGTGTGTGTGTGTGTGTGTGTGTGTGCGTGTGTGTGTGTAATATATATGTATATATATATATATATACATACATATATATATATATATACATACATATTTGAAAAAGATTGCAGCGAAAATAATCAAGAGTAAAGCTCGGATTAAGACTCCAGACTTTCCTCTTCCTACCCACTTCAGTTTATCAGAATGTCTCAACATATATATATATATATATATATATATATATATATATATATATATATATATTTGTCATGACGAAAGGTTTTCAAAGTTCAAACGAAAAATATTTCCTCCGAACTGAATCCATGACACAAAAGAGAATCTAAGGGCCGAACTTTTAAACCATTTCGCCAGCCCTCGCGATCATTTTCCACCATTAGAAAGAATTCTATTAATCTTGTTATCAATAGCTACGAAAAGTATTGGTAGGTTTTGTAGATAAGCTGATAAGCCAGATACAGGTAACTAGAACATCAGGTAAAACTCTACCTTCTAAAATGGTAAACAGCATTCGCCATAAGTTTCAGCAAGGAATATCTAGCCAAGAAGTCATCATTTAAACGAATATATAAAAACTCCAACGATAATGAAAGAAATATTTCGGTCACAGGTAACAAGATCAGAGAAATGAAAACTAATGTAATATGCTATGTTTTGATAATTTGTCTAAAGAAATATTCTTAACTTTCTTTTTAGAAAATGGGATTTCTGCTATTAATGTTGTTTGTTGCATGATTTAACATTTTGTGAATATATGGAAATTAGATTTGGGTCCTCTTTTTGTAGTACACGCGCGCGCGCACACATACACACACATTCACACACACACACACACACACGTCTGTTCCATTTTCTCTTCAAACTTTGGAGATTCTGTTTTCTCTCTACCATATTCGGTTTTCTAGCATCTTCCCCTCTCTTTTCATATTCCCCCTATACTCTGCAAATGTCTATTTACTTTGTCTCTTCATTATCTCATTTTTCCAGTTTGATGTTTAAATTTTCCAACCTAATCTTCCTTTGTTGTGTTTATATTTACCCATGCAACAGTCTCTCCAAAAGATTCTCTTCTCTCTGCATTTTCATTCTCATCATTTTCTCTTTTGCTTCACTCATGTTCATCTGTCCATTCTCTGTCTCCGTAATGTTCTCGTCTTTGTTCAGCTTTATTTTCTCATCGTCGTCCTCATTATATTTTCTTTTATTCATATTTCAGACTCGGTCTAACTTTCCATCTGACTCTGTCCCCATCTCGCTAATTTTCTTTCCAACATTCATCTATAGCAATTTCTTCTTACAGCACAGAGGAGGAGGAGGAAGAGGAGGAGGAGCAGAAGAAGAGGGAGAAGAAGAAGAAGAGTGAGGCTGGAGGGAGGGAGAGAGAGCGAGAGAGAGCGAGAGAGAGAGAGATAGAGAGAGGGGGGGGAGAAGGGGAGAGAGGGGGAGAGAGGGAGGGAGAGAGAGATTGATTGATTGATTGATTAAAGGTTATCTGGCGTCGTAACGGAGAGAGAGAGAGAGAGAGAGAGAGAGAGAGAGAGAGAGAGAGAGAGAGAGAGAGAGAAAGATAGATAGAGATAGAGAGAGAGAATGAGAGAGCGGGAAAACGTCAAAAGCTCCTCCCATCGTTTCCATCGTGAAGGCAAAGTTCTAGACATACCTCCTCCTCTTCCTCCTCCTCGTCGTCGTTGTCCTCCTACTCCTCGCCTGACGCCTGACGGTGCCATGGCAGACAATCCAATTATGGTTCTTTGGAGTAGATGGAGCCGCTGCCCAGGGCCGCCGCCATGCAAATCTCTCGCGGGAAGAACCCGGATCAGCTTGTTTATGGCTCAAATGGAGCGTACTGTTAGGTAGCAGTGACGGGGAGGAGGAGGAGGAGGACGAGGAGGAGGAGGAAGACGAATAGGAGGAGGACGAGGAGGAGGACGAGGAGGAAGAGGACGATGAGGAGGAGGACGAGGAGGAGAAGGAGGAGGACGAGGAGGAGGGGGAAGAGGAGGGGGAAGAAGGTAGAGGAAGAATAGGAAAAGAGGTACGAGGGGAAGGAGGAGTAGGGGAGGGGGAGGAAGAGGAGGAGGAGGAGGAGGAGGGGGAGGAAGAGGAGGAGGAGGAGGAGGAGGGGAGGAGGTAGAGGAGGAAGACAAAGAGGACGATGAGAAGGAAGGGAAGAAGTAAAAGATGGAAAGCGAGAGGACGATGAGGAGGACGATGAAGAGGAGAGGGAAGGGGAGGAACAGGAACAGGAAGAGGATGAGAAGGAACAGGTGAAAGAAAACAAAGGAAAAAACCTTCCAGTACAGGTAATCAAATGGAGAAAACTTCGAAATAACACACGTATAGGGTACACATACATTATATATATATATATATATATATGTACATATATATATATATATATAGACATATATATATATTATATAGACATATATATATTAATATATATTTATATATATATATATTATATATATATATAGACATATATATATATATATATATATATATATATACACATTCTTTTCAGTTTGTTACGATTTCTGATATTCAATAGAAGTCTGACCAGGATTAAGAGCGAGGTCAGGACAGAAAGGAGAAAAAAAAAAAAAAAAGTATGAACAAACAAATAAATAAAATCTTGTCCATAATAATAAGAAAAAGGTACATAGAGCTTCCGCTGTTATCCAGAAGAACGCTGGACTCGGCACGAATAACTATCAGAAGAAAAAGAGAAAAGAAAAAAGGATAATATATATATATATATATATATATATATATATATACATATATATATATATATCATCGCGTATACACAGATACAATGTGAGGATCAACGCCCGCTTCGTTCCCACAAGATTCAGTTGTGTCCCAAGAAATGATACTTTGGGTAAAAGAGAAAGACAATTCTGAGTGTTTCACCTCTGGCTGGATTCACCATAAAAAGTAGTGATGTGATATGGTTTAACATCACAAACTCTCCCCCTATCGGAAGGCTAGGACGGTGCCCCTCACAGAGGTCTTTGTAGCGCGGAATTTAATGAACCATGCCCTTGGTTCAACTTCGCCAGAGGCAGGATTCGAACCACCATCCCCTCGACCTTCGCCGCAAGTAACGATGCCGATACCCGCTCAGCCATCGAGCTGTACAGCCGAAAAAACCAACGATTCTTTCCTTAGAAAAGAGTTTTGTTCTCTCTTTTTTTTATGGAGTCATATACCCAGCCATGAAAGAACATCACGTGACTAGTCCATAGAGCAGTTCTTAAGGTCATTAGGGTATTGACTGCATAAAACCTTTGTCGTCAGTATGGGGAGTTTGGACTTGTGTGTGTTGTGTAAATGTGGGACTGTTTCTATGTCACCAGGTGAGTGTCAAAGTAAAGGGTAGCAGTCGCCGGTTGTATGCTCTCCGTGTGTGAAAAAAGTGTAATAATTCCGGCTGAAATTGACAGAGAGACATCTTGGGCTCAGTCCGGACACTGAGTGTCAGCCCTCAGGGTTTCACCTCCTGATAGAGATGAGGAGGTTGGCGGGTTTCTAAACCGCGGCGTCAGGGAGATGCCCCTCTCCGGGGTCCTAGTTGGAAGGTAATAACCTTGAAAACGAAACCTTGCCTTGTTCGCGAAATAGCATCTAGCATTCTAACGTATTCGTTGCTTTGGGCAATTAACGTTCTTCTGGCTTCAGTCAGGAGGATTTTAATCAACGGGAAGAAGCCCTTCGCGCAGAAAAGGGGCTTAAATCTACGTTGACTCACTATTCCACTGTTGTACATACATATATATGTATATATATATATATATATATATATATATGTACATATATATATACACATATATATATTATACTTACATATATATATATACACACACACACACACACACATACATATATATATATATATACATATATATACACACACACACACACATATATATATATATATATACACACACACATATATATATACACATATACATACATATACATATATATATATATATACATATATATACATATATATACATATATATATATATATATATATACACATATATATACACACACACACATATATATATATATATATATATATATATACACATATATATGCGGAAAAACCACCAAGGAAAAAGATAAACTGATGACCAAGCGCTTACGTCTATACAGACATCCTCAGGGTGTCTGAATAGACGAAAGCGCTTGGTCATCAGTTTATCTTTTTCCTTGGTGGGTTTTCCGCATATTTAGAATCACGAGTTTATGTGATTTCTAATGCATATATATATACATATATATATATATATATATATATATATATATTATATATATATATATATATATAACTGATTTGAATACATCATTATTTTCTCGTTTATTGATCTTCCTAATATTTTCGATATCTCGCACCAGGTTCTTGCTTCCGCATAGTGAACAAAGCCCAATAATTTTCCAAAACCTTCCATTTTATCTAAACGTTTCGACAAGAAGAAGTCGGTATCGGGAACTGAATATATTGTATGACATAAAAATATCGCACAAGAGACGGAAAAATATTACATGGAAACACACATAAAAGAGCCGAGACCAGTGCTACATATAAAATGAAGGGAGCTTGGGTCACTGGCCGCAGAGCTGGCATATTGGGTCATAGTTGGTGTGAGCACCAACAGAGGCAAGTGAATAATTCTCTCTAAAAATGAGGAAGCAGAATGATGGTTAGACAGATGTTTTTTAGACCGATTTTCTCTTTCTTTCTTTTTTTCAAACTGCCTCCAATATATTTAACTTTTATAAAAAATACAATCAGACAACTCTACTGTTGCTCAGTTTTGAGTCTTTTGTCGGTTCAAAACTGTTTAGTGTCTGATGATGCTGTTCAAGTGTTCGGTTTTTGAATTAAGGAATAGGATGCCTATAGAAACTTTATATACTGTGTCCAATGTATGAAGAATTCCAGGGCACTCAGTCACAAGTTGTGAACATGTCTTCGGACATAAGACAGGTTTCAGACATCTTCCCC
This sequence comes from Oratosquilla oratoria, assembly GCF_046742065.1. Lineage (NCBI taxonomy): Eukaryota > Metazoa > Arthropoda > Malacostraca > Stomatopoda > Squillidae > Oratosquilla > Oratosquilla oratoria. The sequence continues at coordinate 23,307,705 of NC_134790.1, forward strand.
GAATGAACAAGTTATGAACAAATTGTTCATCATGAATGATCTGGACCGGGGACCTTTAATGCGACTCTGAGCGCTTTATGATCATTATGATCATTGACAAATGGGCAGATCTTCTTGACTATATCTTTGATACATTTCTCATACTAATGGTATGCTTCATTGCAAATATATATTCTGATAAGATAGGTGAAGAACCTACGCCGGGAGGCGCTGAGTATTTGCCCTATGATGTGTTTTGGGGACTGTTGGGACAAGTAACAATCAATGCTGGGAATCGGGGAGGAGTGCGGGATTCGAACCCAAAACTAAGCAAATGTAAGACCAGCAAGCTTCCGATTACGCCACCGGTGCACAAATATAATATAATGTTATTAGACGGGGTTTGTGATTGGGGAAGAACAGTATGTCTGGATTCTAGAAGATATATATAATCTAGATACTAGACGATGTTCTTCCTATAATGTTGTGAAAGTGCTAGTTGGGAGAACCATTACTAGCTGATATAGAGCGTAAATGTTAAGATACTACAGTTTCTGATAAATGAAAGGAACTAGGAAAAGGAGTAAATATCACTACCCTCACTCTCTAGTGACCTGAGGATGACCAGAAGTCGGGTCAGAGGGAGGGAGAGGATACCTGTTAACAATTTGTTTTATAGTAAATATTCCTGAAATTATGTCTGGAGTCCATTGACCATTAGAAATATTCAGAGGGAAAACAGTCTTTTAAAGTGGATTCTACCATTTTCCTTCTGAACCCACAACCCGATTTGACCCAGTCCAATCGGTGATTTAAATTATTCACGTGTTGGAACACGACTGAACTCTCTTGACCGTACTTAATTGACCTTTTGTGCTCATTCAACCTTGTCCTTAGGTCTCTCCCCGACTGACCGCTGTATGTTTGATTACAATATTTACACGGAAGGGAGTAAACTCCTGGGATATGTTCTATCAATCTCTGATGAACATTAACAACTTTTTTATTAATAGTATTCGGGTAATTATGAATTCGATTTACTTTATCTTTGGGACGAAATTTGAACAAATGGCTAATAGACTCTGAAAAGTGGATTTTGTAACACGTTTGGCTTTGTGGAAGGGGCATTGAAAAAGCTGGTTCTGTCTTGTCTGAGGGGTTTATCCAGGAACCACTCAGGGTAAGCTAATTTTATTAATTGGGACCTGATAGAGATTAAACCTTGTTCTAAAAATTGGGGGCTACATATCATGAAAGCTCGGAGAAAAAGACCCGAAGCTACGCTCCTCTTAATGTGATCTGGGTGATAACTAAAAAAGTGAAGACAATTCCCTGAATGAGTGTTCTAAAAAAGGAGTTTTGTCATCGTTTCCCCATTCCACTTTGAAATTAATATTAGTTGCTAACTTATTAAGTTTTCCTAGAAAAACATCAAAGGGACCCCAACTCTCATCCCAAAGGGTAAAAATATCATCAACACACCTGAACCAAATCATATCTGGTGGTTTTATCGTTGGAAGAACACTGAAATTATTCCATGTAAAGATTGGCCAGAACATGAGAAAGGTTAGAATCCATGCTACAGCCAAACTTTTGCCTAAAGAACAAATTTTTAAAGGTAAAAACATTAGTTGAAACACAAGTGGATACAAGCGCGATGATTTTACAAACCTGAAGGGAGAATTTGTACATATATATATGTGTGTGTGTGTGTGTGTGTGTGTGTGTGTGTGTATATATATATATATATATATATATATATATATATACACACCTTGGGATAAATGTTGAGACATCACGACAAGTTAAGGAAAGTGGACAAAATACACACGGGAAGAAGCTCGGCACGAAACTATTAAGATTTAAACTCCAAAATAGTGTCTTCACTGTCGATATATTTACAGTGACCTCTCGGGCTGCCCCATCACTTTGTTCTTAAAAGTGGTCTTCCTCTTCTTGTGTTTGTAATGTTACCCTGTGAATTTTTATAGCCATGTGATTTCTGGTGTAACCTGCTTTGTATTCAGTTCCTGATGATGATTCTTTGCAGTCCATACGTTAAATAAGATGAAGGATTTTGGGTACGTGGTCTTCGTCTACTCTCTTTTTCTCTCTCCCTCCCTCCCTCTCTCTCTCTCTATATATATATATATATACTGTATGTGTGTGTGTGTGTGTGTGTGTGTGTGTGTGTGTGTGTGTGTGTGTGTGTGTATGTGTGTGTACGTGTGTGTGTGTGTGTGTGTGTGTGTGTGTGTGTGTGTGTGCATACATGTAGACATGTGTAATATACAAACATACATACAAGTGTATGTACCTATAAATATCCAAATTTATGGATGTGTACATATAAATGCATACGTAAACACACATACAGACATACACATGACCAAGCATAAACAAGCGTGCTTAAATATGCATGCATATTATATATATATATATATATATATATATACATACATCACAAAAGCACATGCAAATGTACTAATAGACCAATGAATTAAGACAATTGCACGCAAATCCATTAGGCATACATGTCATCACTTCCATTCATGCATATACACACACGGCATTTGCACGCTCCCGCACGCACAAAGCGTATATTCAGATATGCACGAAAACAACTATTTATGCGGGCCTATTCAGTGTGCACAAAGGAAAAAGTCCATTCCGCTAGATTTGTTGAGAAAGACGAAAAAAAGGAGCAATGAATTCGAGAAATTTGGGCGTAAGTGGAACGTAGAGTAATCCCAGCGTCTCGAGGTTTCGCGTGGCCTTGCCCAACTCTTTCGCCAGGACATTATCCCACACCTTGTCTAAGTGCATTCAAAGACTCGTTTCGCGTTAAACCACCTTGTCTTAACTGTCATTAGCAAGGCGTACGTAACTGCAAACCTGCCTGCAATAGCTGTTGTAGGTGGTATTATTTTTACTGTTGGTGATGTTTTTGCTGTTGTTGTTGTTGTTATGGGCTGTCATTTACCAGCGTTTCTATCCTTGTGGGCATCATGTAGTGAAAATTTCTATATGGTGGATACACTACTTAAAAATTTTACATCATCATTTGTCCCTATTTTTTCTCTTTTTTCTATATCATGATTTTATTATTTTCTTTGCTTTTTGTTGGTACTTACCCTCTTACGTGCATTTTTGAAATATATAATTCATTACTCTCATCTGTTTTTATATACTTCATGCTTTATGCGCGGGTTTATATTGTATGGCAGTATACTGTATATCGTATTGTATTTTATATATATATATATATATATACAGTATATAAATATATACATATATACATACACAGGAAACCCACAGTCGAGAAAATAAACTTCGAATAAAGAAGAATCCTATATTTTGGCTATCAACTATAGCCCTCTTCAGGAAAGTACATAAGATGGAGGACAGAGGGGACTTATAAGATACAGAAAAGAGAAGGAATGTGGACAGATGGAATCACTCAGGTGTGGGGCAAAATGGGGGGGCAGAGGAGGGAGAGGGTGAGGTGAGGGGGGGTTGTAAGCTCCATACCAGTCTGCTGAACGTTGTGCGTGAAATGATGTCAGGAGTCCACTGCCCTTTAGAAATAAAAACCCCCATTTTGCCCTGCACCTGAGTGATGCCATTTGTCCACATTCCTTCTCTTTTCTGTAACTTATAAGTCCCCTCTGTCCTCCGTCTTATGTACTTTCCTGAAGAGGGCTATAATTGATAGCCGAAATATAGGATTCTTCTTTATTCGAAGTTTATTTTCTCCGACTGTGGGTTTCCTGTGTGTCATTTACAAATGTGCTACCACATTTCTGTTTAGAAATATATATATATATATATATATATATATATGTGTGTGTGTGTGTGTGTGTGTGTGTGTGTGTGTGTGTGTGTGTGTGTGTGTGTGTGTGTGTGTGTGTGTGTGTGTCTTTTTTTTTCTCAGCCACATTAACTTATTACTTTTAATTCCATGTCATCACGAACGACTGACAATGCGCTCGTCGGAGACATATGCGGAAACTGATACGAAGTGAAGCCAAGGGCTCGAACCTCAGCTCAGACGTTCAGAGCCCTTGGCTTAACTTCGTATCAGTTTCCGCATATGTCTCCGACGATCGCATTGTCAGTCTCGTTCGTGATGACATGGAATTAAAAGTAATAAGATAATGTGGTTGAAAAAAGATTAATATCTGCACTGGGGACCTTTTAGTGTGTGTGTGTATATATATATATATATATATATATATATATATATATATGTATGTATATATATATATATATGTGTGTGTGTGTGTGTGTGTGTGTGTGTGTGTGTGTGTGTGTGTGTGTGTGTGTGTTTTATTATATCACCATTCCCCTCATTGGCTATACTCTCATCAAGAACATGGAAACAGCTTTAACTACAGCATCAAATAAACAAATAAATAAGTAAACAATAAATAAAGGAAAAAAGAGAAAATCAACC
>NC_134790.1:23314639-23317139 GCF_046742065.1 Oratosquilla oratoria
ATATAGAAACTCAATCTTGAGGTTGTTTCTTTCTTGTTATGGGAAACTAACCAAGCCTACTTAACTTGGTCTATCTCAATCCCCAACCTACTACAATGGATTATTACAAAAATACCTACAAAAGTTAATAAATAAATGAATAGATAAATAAATAAATAAATAAGTGAAACATACATACATACATAAATACATACATACGTACGTACATACATATATTCAAATAATACGTGAATTAATAATTGGATAAGTAGATGAAAAATTAATAACCTTATATACAAATATATAATCAACAATTAAAGAACGAAACAAACATAAATAAAGAAACAGACAGATAAATAAATAAATAAACAAATGGTCACAACAAACTGTGGCTGTTGGCAGGAAGCACCAGAAAGTGAAAAACAAATGCCAGAGTCTCTCCTTTATTTTTTCGTTTTTTCTTCCTTTTTCTCTTCGGAATATGTGATAGTTCGGTAAGGCTACCGTAGAATACCCGCATGCACTATTCGCCTCCAGTCGTGTAGATTATCCCTAACAAATTCCCAGGTAGACTCCCGATCTAAATTAGATATGATTTATTTGGCACAACCACGCCTTATGGGGGCGGCCCGTCTGTCATATTGTATTTGTGTTGTTGTTGTTGTTGTTATAATAATAATAATAATAACAATAATAATAACAATAATAATAACAATAATAAAAATAATAATTAACATTATTATTACTACTATTATGATCATAATTATTACAATTTTTACCATCATTATTACTATTACCATTGTTGCCATTATTATAATTTTTCATATTTTTACTATTGTAGAATTCTTCATCAGCTCCACATCACCCAAACTGCCTATGTAGAGCATTGGGCTTATACATTAATGACGAATTACGTCAATTCATGGGCGGTGAAGACAAATGCACCAATGCCAAACGTAGCAAATATTAATATAAAAGGAATGTGTCCTAAAGTGGAGTGAATTCGACATCCTAATACCACAGACTTATGCCCTGCTGTTCCCCCAACGTCCTGAAGATGCCCTCAACACCGAAATGAATCGTTCTGTATTCACTAACTGCCACCAATTTCCAGTGTGTGGAACCCACTAGGACACTCTCCGGACGCCCCCCCCCCCCCGGGGGCTTCTGAAGACCTCAGATCGTGAGCCCAATTTTGGAAATGAAGGAAGAAATGGTACTTTCGGAAGAAGGGTCGGAGGCGAGGAGGACTTGTGTTTTTGGTTAGTTGGGGAGTATTGGCCTTGCGGTCGGGACGGTAATCATGCTGAAGTCGAAGGAAATGAGCCAAAAAGGGTTTTCCAGAGGAGGACCTGTTCAGGTGGAAGAAAAGGCAGTTTCCCAAGAGAAAGAAATGGAAGAACATCTTTTCTTTAAGAAGAAATGGACGAAGACATTACACTTGAAGATCTTATCTTATCGGGACAAAGAGCCCAAGGATGACTATGTCTATTTTTCTTTTTAAAAACCTCCAATCTCTTAACCTGAAACGAAATGTGCACCACGACAAAGACCCAGCACCAAGTGACGGTGATAGGCATACACCTTCGGAGGTCCTGAGAGAGAGAGAGAGAGAGAGAGAGAGAGAGAGAGAGAGAGAGAGAGAGAGAGAGAGAGAGAGAGAGAGAGAGAGAGAGAGAGAGAGAGGGAGAGAGAGAGAGGAGGAGGGAGGGAGGAAGAGACAGAGAAAGAGGGAGAGAGAGAGACAGAGAGAGAGGGAGAGAAAGGGAGAGAGAGAGAGACAGAGAGAAAGGGAGAGAGAGAAAGAGATAGAGAGAGAGAGAGAGAGAGAGAGAGAGAGAGAGAGAGAGAGAGAGAGAGAGAGAGAGAGAGAGAGAGAGAGAGAGAGAGAGGAAAAAAGTTATGTGAAGGGAACGGAAGATAAAACGTAAAGGACATAAAACAGATAGGAAATGAAAATGAATGAATAAAAGGCGAAGGAAAGGAAGACAAAGAAAATGGAAGTAGGGACGAGATAAATGAAAAATAAAAGAAAGGAGGAGAAGTAAAGAGAGGTGGAGGAGGAAGAGGAGGAGGAAGAGGAGGAGGAAGAGGAGGAGGAGGAAGAGGAGGAGGAGGAGGAGGAAGAGGAGGAGGAAGAGGAGGAAGAAGAGGAGGAAAAGGAGGAGGACAATATTAAGAAAGGAAAAGATATGAAACAGTGCGTGCGACATTACACTCGCCATAAAATAAACAGAAAACGTGGTTTGACGGTGGTGCCATAGAAGCGTGTAGAGAGGAAGAAAGAAAACGGAAATGGCAAAAGAAAACGACGGAACGAAAAGAAAACGGAGAAAAGAAAACGGAGGGAAGAAAATAAAACGAAATGAAGACAAGAAAATGTAGGAACGAAAAGAAAACAAAAATTAAGAAAAGAAAACGGAGAAAAGAACACGGAAGTACGAAAATAAAACAAAAGTAAAAAGAAAACGAAGAGAAAAAAAACAAAATAAAGAAAACAAAACCGAAACACGAAATGAAA